>NC_044987.1:75541610-75694110 GCF_008728515.1 Papio anubis
CTGTACTAAGTGTTTTTTGAAAAAAAAAAGAAAGTTGCATAACACATTTGTATTTTTAAAAATATAATTTTTGTAAACTAAAATATGCAGAGGAATGTGTTGCATAAACAACAGAGTATCAACAGTGATTGTCTGTGGGATGTGCAATAAGGCCAGCAGAGACAAAGAAAGGAGAAAATTTTATTTATTCTTTATATCCTTCTATACTGATATTGTATAATAGTCTACATTAATAAACACTAATTTACAATTTTTGAAATTATTAAGAAGAAAATATTTCTTGCTCAAGGCTAACTAATTAAGTTATTTCTTCCCAACATAAAAGGATTATTTCTACTAAAGGTCACTTAAAGAAAGTTAAGGAAATAGAATTTGAAGTAAGAAGATATTTAAAGAAATTAATTTCCTTCTATTTGATGTTTTGAATAATTGTGTAGACTTTTTAAAAACAAGCATTTGATTCTGTGGAAGAGAATGCCTATTTCCTTCATCAGTATTACATACACGTCTATCATTTGAATTTCATACCTTCAACTCTCATGTACTCCAAAAAGCATTTGGGACACTATCAGGGTATGAATATAATATAGTCATACACCTAAATTGTATGCATAAAACTATTTTTCTAATAATACTATAATCTTTTCTGTCTTTTTCACTGTATTGATATTTTCTCTAATGGTGCAAAAGCAATGGTGAGTGAAATTACTGGTGCTTTCGCACAAATTAAGGCAGTGGCACTCAACTGTACTAGTCTTTGAAATCAGAGTTGACTGCTTTTTTAAAAAATAGAACACTATTTTTACTTGAAAAAATGACTGACAGACAAAGAGCGGTTATTTAGATTTGAATTTTTAACAGTTATTTTCCCAAAAATGAAACAAAGTGAGCTTTTCACTAGAAGGAAAACAACTAATTGTATTTGTTTGTCAGTGATAGAATCTGAGCTTTCAGATTAGCAAATATAGTATTAATGGATATTATGTTTTTACATTGTTTCATGAAATATGGCAACATTTGGAAGTTCTATATAACTCAGAGATCTAACATCTTCCAAATGACCAATACAAAAATCTTACAAAATCATGTAATGGTAAAAGATCCATTCAAATTGCAAGTGAGATCAATGGATTTTAATATCATATAATAAAATATGAAGATGCATTATACTTCAGATTCTACATCATCATTAACCTTTATACTACTTGTAAATTTTGATGTAGTATTGAAGAATGTCCACAAATATCTCAAAAAGCTATTAAAATATTTCATTTTCTAAATACATATATGTGTGGGCTTCATGCACTTCAACCAGAACAACATACTGCAACAGACTGAATGCAGAAGCATACATGGGAATTCATCTCCTCTTAAGCCTGAGATTTAAAAAATGTATGAAATTGTAACACAATGCCACTCTTCTCATGAAATTATTTTTGTAAAAGTATGTTTTGGCAGCAAGTTTATTGTTATTTTAAACAAATTAGTATTTTAAATTTTTCTCAGTTTTTTTTTTTTTTTTTTTTGTTTGTTTGTTTGTTTGTTTGTTTTGAGACGGAGTCTGGCTCTGTCCCCCAGGCTGGAGTGCAGTGGCCGGATCTCAGCTCACTGCAAGCTCCGCCTCCCGGGTTTACGCCATTCTCCTGCCTCAGCCTCCCGAGTAGCTGGGACTACAGGCGCCCGCCACGTCGCCCGGCTAGTTTTTTTGTATTTTTTTTAGTAGAGATGGGGTTTCACTGTGTTAGCCAGGATGGTCTCGATCTCCTGACCTCGTGATCCGCCCATCTCGGCCTCCCAAAGTGCTGGGATAACAGGCTTGAGCCACCGCGCCCGGCCAATTTTTCTCAGTTTTAATTTCTAATACTAGAATATAAAAATGAAAGCTCTTCCGGGGTCTTCGTTAGCTTTTAAGACTATTAAAAACAACCTAAAGGTATGAGAACTGCTGTGCTATATGTAAGTAATTCTGAGTTACTAGTCTGACTAAGCTCCATGCAAACTGAGCTAACTGGTTCCCCAATTCTAAGACATACTAGACACTCAAATATGTGTGAAATGTAAATGATCCTCAAAAATATTTCTGGGCCCGGCAGGGTGGCTCACAACCGTAATCCCAGCACTTTGGGAGGCCAAAGTGGGAGGATCACTTGAGCGCAGGAGTTGGAGACTAGCCTGGACAACATGGCAAAACCCCATCTCTACTAAAATACACAAATTAGCTGGGTGTAGTGATGAGTGTCTGTCTCCAGCTACTCGGGGGGCCAAGACACAAGAATCGTTTCAGCCTGGAAGGCGGAGGCGGTAGTGAGCTAAGCTCCTAACGCTGCACTCCAACCTGGGTGACAGTGTGAGACTGCCTCAAAAAAAACAAAGGAAAAAATTATATATACATGTATTTTTTTCCTGGAAAAAATAAATACATTTTTGAATAAATGAAAAATGTGAGTTTTAAATTAGAACTGAGTTGGAAGACTAGCTCCAATACTTACTAGGCTTTTCAGTTTGAGACAAATTATTATTGCTTTTTCTGAGCCTTAGTTTCTCTATATATAAAAATAAGATTTATAGTATCTAGTCAATAGAATTGCTATGAAATGTGTTTCCAATATTGTTAGTAAGATAGTATGTGGAGAAAGTGAAACCCACATACACTACTGGTCGGAGTGTAAAATGGTATAGCTGCTTTGGAATCAGTCTATCAGTTCCTCCAAAGGTTAAACAGAGTTACTAGATGACCCAGCAATTCCATCTCTAGGTATTTATACCCAACAGGAATAAAAACATATCCACACAAAATTTTATACACAAATGTTCATAATAGCACTATTCATAATAGAAAAACAAAACAGAAACAACCCATGTTTATCAACTGATGAATGGATGAATAAAATGTGGCATATAGCCATAGAGTGTAATATCATGTGGCAATAAAAAGGAATGAGGTACTGATACATGCTACAACATGGATGAGCCTGAAAAACATTGTGCTAAGTTAAAGAAGCCAGTCACAAAAGACCACATATATAATTCCATTCATATGAAATGTCCAGAATAGGCAAATCTATAGAGATAGAAAGTAGATTAGTGGTTGTTTAGGGTTGGGGAGTTGTGATGAAATAGGGAGTGACTGCTAAAGGGTACGAAATTTCTCTGAGGGTGATGTACATATTCTAAAATTGATGGTGGCAGATGAATCTTGTGGTCTTGCAGTATAAGCTAACTAGAATTTCCATTCAGGAGCGGTTCTATATAGGTGGAGAGAAGTCAGGATAAGAAGACAGAATAAAAGCCACTACTCAAAACAGCCTTCTCTTGCACTCACAGGTTTCTGGGGCATCTCTCGAACTCACTACATTTAACCAATCATTCAATAAATATAATTTACCTGGGTCAGGCAGTGAACCGACACATACTCTGTTTTCATGCAACTTACTTTCTAGTGGAGGAACTCAGACAATAAATACAAGAAATGACCAATTAAAGGGATAGTGAGCAATAGTAAATGCTATAGAAGAAAACAGTTGAGTAGGTGGAAGAGCTTCTAATTTTAAGCCGGATAGTCAAGATAGTTCTCCCAAAGAAGATGACTTTTCAGCAAGAATTTGAAGGAGCTTAAAACATGATCCATGGGAATACTTAGGAGTAGAGAATTCTAAGAATGAAAAACAAATGCAAAAGTCCTAACCTGGTGCCTCTTTGGGAAGAATCAGTAGGTAAACACACCAAAAATAAATAAAATAAAATAACATAAAATAACATAAAATAAAGCAAAGGGGAGATTAATAGAAGATGAAATCAAAGAGGTAAAAGGGAACCAACTATATGTATCTTGATAGGATGTTTAGGGCCATCATAAGGACTTTGGCCTTTACTTATATTAATATGAGGATACATTAGAGGGTTTTTGAGCAATGGAGTAATGTGACTTAACATTTTTAAAAGGTTAGTCTGACTTCTATATGGAAAAGAGACTGTGTGGAGACAAAGGAGGAAGCAGGGATTTAAGCTAGGAGGCTTTTACAATAATCCAAGCAAGAGAGATTAACGGCCTGGACCACGGTAATGGGAGTGGCAGATTTAAGCGGGATAGTTTGAGGAGAGTTAAATTTTAAAAAAAACTATTTACAAAAATATGGGGCAAGATTTAAGGAAAACAAAAAGGGATAGTGCTGTATCCAGGAGATAGTTATAGGATGAAGCTGTCATTATATCCAGACTTAAAGGGTAAGGTGAGAGAACGGTTCCTGGAACCTGGAGAATGGAGTTGTATGAAGAGGATCATGAAAGGGTTACAACCAGTCTATAGCAATCTGGCAAGAAAAGAGCTAAGACCAGGGAGAAGACACTGATGCCACTTTTCTCCTGTTCTCCACAGTGTCTCACATTGGTTGAACCCAACTGGAAGTCAAAGAGAAAGGGAAATCACTAACTTGGTCCACAAAAGTTGAACTCCCAGAGCACAGAGCAAGTTTAGAAAGATTAAGAGAGGAGCAAATGGAAAATATGTACCAGAGTGAAAAATCATAGTTGATTTCCAGGTTTTTTACCTGAGCACCTAGCACAAAGTTGCCATTACCGAGATGAGAAAGATTTTAGGTGTGGTAGATTTGGGAAAGAAAATCATGAGTTCCCTTTTAGACATATTAAAAGTTTACAATTTTCAGGTAGAAATGTACAGTAGAAAATAAAAAAAAAGAACCTCCTCCAGTTGACTGAAGACTTTGGTACTCTCACCCATCCTGTGACAAGAAGTCAGAAAAAGGCCAACAGATACTGTAAACAGATATGAGGCCTAGGCAAGTTAGAAAACTTCTCTTGGTGAAACAAAGAGTAGCATGGGTAGTCTGAGAAAAGCTGGTAACTCTAATACCAGAAGATGATGACAAATCACATTTATCCAGCTGTCTCCTGTGCCTCTGAGGCAGAGCTCGCTTTTATTTTTTTTTAACATTTAATCAACTAAATTTAGTGTTTATCAATTCAATACATGTTTTTATACTATTACTACCTATGAGTTTTTAAGAAAATATCCATGGTATTATTTTTACATGTTTACAGTTTATATACTTTATCACATACTAGATATGTAATTTTGTGTCTTTCATTTAATATCATGTTTTTAAATTCACACATGTTGATATGCATAGCTCTTGTTTATTTGACTGCTTCTTTATTTTGACTGCTATTATAAACAATGCTATAGTGAACATTCTTGTATATGTGCAAGAGTTACTTTAGGATATAAATATATAATTATAAAAGTTGGATTGCTAATTCAAAGAGTATGTGCCTCTTCAACTTCGCTAGATATAGCTAAACTTTTCTCAAAGCAGATGTATAAACTTAGACTCTCACAAGTAGTTTATGAGAATCCCAGCTCCACACACTTAATTTTTTTCCAATCTGATAGATGAAAAATGGTGTCTTATTTTTTCTTTAATTTGCATTTCCCTATTGTTCAGACATCCTCTTCTGCAAATTGCCTATTTAATTTTGAGCAAGTTTGAATCTCACAAGCTATGTCTATTACATGGATTTTGGTTCCATGATGTTAAAGGCCAGGTCTGTCTGTTCAAGTACCTTCATGCCAAAGCCAAAAAGCAGTACTCTGAACAAAGAGAATTTTTAGTTTTCTTTGCAGAAGCCACAAAACCTAACAGTGGTGACTCTCAGGAGACCTTGAGGTCATCTTTGTTAAAATCTCCCTCTCACCTTAATCCTGAACTTTTGTACCTTTGATTAGTTTGATTCCTGGACCTCAAATCTAGGATAGATGACTCTAGGGTGACACATGCAGCTGGATACTAGGAAGGTGTCAGAGTGCTAAAAGTGTCTCAATTTTATGTCCAGAAAGTCTAACTGGCATGAGTTTAGTATATCAGGGAAAATATTAGATACTAAATTAGAAATGCAAATAGTTCTCTCTTTTTCTCTTAGAGTTTTATTTACTTTGAAAGGATAAAACTAGTATTTTACTTCTTTAGTATTTTCCTTAGTATGTCTAAACCTCTCCGTCTGTCTCACCCTGTCTTTCCCTGTATACATTTTTGCATCTCTCTGACACCTAGTTAAACACTCAAAATCTGTATTAAACTCAGTGAAGAATGCATTCATAAAAACATGAGTATTAAATACAATGAAAAATAGCACTCAAAACAGGAAGCTGCCTTGTTGACAGTTTGATGAAGGAAAGATAAAAGAATCAACTTTCCCATTAGCCATCAGTGGATATGAGAAAATTTCAAGTAACCCACAAAAGCTGATATGCTTCACCAAGCACACAGTATACATGAGAGAAATACAGATTTTAATATAATTTCAGCAGTTCTGTATATGTTATGATCCATTCCCACAGGATTTTAATACATCTTCCCCAGTGAAGAAAAAAGTCTGTATTTCTTGCAACAATATACAAATAAGTAAAAAAAAAATTATGAACACCAATTTCAAAACTAACTTCATTTAATAGAATTCTTCCATGAAAATCTTGTTTTCAGAAAGCTCACTAAATTTGACATAATATTATTTCTTGGCTTCTTTAAAGTATGGTATCATAGAAATGTCTTGTTATAGATACCTGTAGATTCTACATTTTCATAGCATTAGAACTCCCCAAAAGACTTAGCCTTTTATGGCTATTACAATATAGAAGAACACTGTCCAATAGAGCTTTCTTATGATAACGGAAATGTTCTACATCTTTGCTGCCTAATATGACAGCCACTAACCAGATATGTGAGTAAGCCTTAAAATGCAGCCAATGTTACTGAGGAACTGATGTTAATTTTAGTTAATTTGATTTGAATTGATTAAGTAGCCACATGTGGCTACTAGCTTCAGTATTGGGCAACACAGGTTTAGAATAGTCTAGAAATTTTTTTCTTCTATCTAGCCATAAACATTGGTCTATAACTATACTAAGCAGGTAGCTAGGACAGGACAATCTCACTCTAGAATCAAAGGTCACAATACTCTCAAGTACTATGTGTAGTGACCCATTTCTCTTCTTCTGTCAGTGCTGAATTACTGGGTACCTACTACTTAGTCTTTCTGCATCTTACATGCTGACTCATTTTGAACAGAGCTTACTTTTTGACCCTTGCTATCTAATACACAGGTGCTTGGGGACCTGCCTTT
Organism: Papio anubis; assembly: GCF_008728515.1. Lineage (NCBI taxonomy): Eukaryota > Metazoa > Chordata > Mammalia > Primates > Cercopithecidae > Papio > Papio anubis. The sequence goes on from NC_044987.1 coordinate 75,548,748, forward strand.
ATGTTCTTCATTCTCCTTACATTCTTGGACCTCTCTGATCCCTTAAAATGACTCAACTATTAAAATAACCATTACTCCCTGCTCCTATGCTGCCAATGTTAATTGTCTAAACTCTATTTCTCTGTAAGAAGATGCCATATTCACATCCCCATTTATGACTTTAGCCATACCTAAAGTATCTGTCTAACCTATGGTTTTAAGTATACTCATGGGTCTGATTTCTCTTGGCTTTCCCCTCAAGCACTGGAACTTTTTTTTTTTGAGACGGAGTTTCGCTCTTTTGCCCAGGTAGGAGGGAAGTGGCGCCATCTTGGCTCACTGCAACCTCCACCCCCCGGGTTCAAGAGATTCTCCTGCCTCAGCCTCTCAAGTAGCTGGGATGACAGGCGCACACCACCACTCCCGGCTAATTTTTGTATTTTTAGTAGAGACGGGGTTTTACCATGTTGGTCCGGCTGGTCTCGAACTCCTGATCTCATGATCCATCCGCCTTGGCCTCCCAAAGTGCTGGGATTACAGGCATGACCCATCGCGCCCAGCCTGGAACTTTTTAAGTAGAAGCTGTTTAAGGTAATTTGATGACTTAATCCTCAAAATAATAATGTTATCTATATATTCCCAAATTCAAAACACTTGTCATTTCTTGAGTACTAGCTATTTCATCATCATGATGAGAAAAAGAGAACAAAGCTGACTTCCTAAAATATCTTCAGGAATACCAGAAAATTATGGTACAAATAGAAAGATATCAAGACAATCAAGCAATTGATAGATTTCAGGGTGAGATAAAGGCTATGGGAATAGTAGTAAGGAGTCATTGTAAGAGAGATGACAATCTTCCTTTAACTATTTCTCATAGTTTTAATTTAATAGTTAACCACATCACAATTTGTTATTAAAGTTCTATTAATGATTCATAAGTTTTTGCAGTAAACACAGAAATACATATGCCACTATCCTAACAATGTAAGAATCCCAAAAGTCTAGCCAGCATCCAGTTTCCAAAGCTTATATTCTATAATTACTCTCATGACATATCCAGGCACCTTATCAACTGCCTAATAGCCAGAGATGATTCACTGTTAAATTGTAGATCACATTATCCTGGAAAGCCAGAATAATATGAAATAATCCTTGACGGCAAATTAGAAAAACCATGCTATACTAAAGGAGAAGATCCTCAAACCTGAAAACTTTAAATTAAAAGGGAAAATTTGCAGGGGAAATTTGAAAAGAAAAATTATAGACTTTTTCTGTAATTCTAGTCCCACAATTCGCAAAAAAAGAAGTAAATTTCACAGTTAAGAGTATGACGTTCTCATATAGAGGATGATCACTGTTTTTGTTGTTTGATTTTGGTTTTGTTTTTCTATTTGTTTAGGTCAAAGAGTAGTATGAAAGATTTGAAAAGTGCATGAGGAAATGTGTTCCAATAATGTCTGGAATAGATGTTAGTATGCCTTGGTGACAAGGGCATGAGCTTTAGCATCATATAGTCCATTCAAATCCTAGTTTGGCCACTGTTTTGCTGTCTTGAACAAAATTATTTCATTTTTCTGAGCCTCTGTTCACTCTTTTGGAAATGGAGGACAATGATGCCCATCTCATGGCATTGGTTTGAGGACTAAGTGAGATAAAATACACAAAATCACTGTGATACAAAGTATTTGCCCCAAAAATATTAGTACTTGTTTTTGTCAGCGCTTTCTCTCTCACTTCTTGGTAGGCCTTTAAAAATAGGAATTTCTCATGTCTGAACAGTAGAAAATATGAAATTACATAAACCCCACATAACCTAATACAATGATGGGCAAATAATAAGCACTTTAAAAAGATTTGTGGAGTGACTAAGATTCTACAAATGCATTCCTTCTTGAAAAGAGGGATGGATGAGATGAATTCTCAAGATCGCTTCCTGGTTCTGACATTAATGTTCCAACCAAAAAGCTTTTCTTAGTGTCAACCACAATAAGAATCAGTTCACGAGGAGAGGGGAAAGGGCATTTTTTGTGGTCCTACTTCCAGTTTTCTTTATGAAATATAATACAGAGAATCTCCTCAGAGCCCTTCCTGAAGTCTTAAGCAAATTCATTTTAGACTAAAAAAAATTCATAACTCTTTCCTCTAGTATTTCATGTCATCTCATTCAATCATCACCTCTTATTCATTTTTTTCTTCATTATTAATTATAATTTCATCACAAATGAGTCTTTGTAAATACTCAAAAAATGGCCCAGGTACAGAGAGCCATGTCAGATAGTGGTGATGCCCCTCTTCTTCCTAACATGAAAACTGAATAGTACACAGAAAGAGACTTGGGAAAGTAACAAGTATGCCAGTAAAATGCTTCTCAACATCCATCTGGGAGGGCAACAGTAAACCATGATAGCCATGGCTGAGAAATGCACAGTCAACTATAAGAGTTAGAGAACAGCCATCATGCTTTCAGGCAAATGCCTACTGGCACAAAACTATGATTGGAAAAATAAAAGAGCTCCTTTCAGTAACCAGCTAACAAGAAATCCAGAATGCTCAATGGATGTGAAAGCCTGTATTTAAGCAAAACCACAGCATGGTCGTGCCCATTTCATTTTCTTTAGCTTTTTTAATAAACTTCTATTTATGCTCCCTTGATGTTACCAATGTAAACTTCAGGGTCTCAGTAGATTTTCCCACATATTAGACTAGAAAAATTTCTAGCCCTATAGACTTACGTAAAGCACTCTTTGTATACTTAACTGTCTCTTGACATCCTGCAACCTGAGCACAACAGCTACGTGTTTGAACAGTAGAGGTGGTTTTACTAACTTGAGTAAAAATGTGTTCCTGGGTCCAGATAAAACTAAAGTTTCTTTATAAAGAGTTATGTAGTTAGAAATTGCTGTCGATGAGTATCAAAGTAGTAAAAACCTACCTATTTATAATATGGTCAGAAGTATATCTCAATGTACTTCTAAAATAAAAAATAAATTAAAATTTTCATTTAAAAAGGATGATTATGAGCCAATATTAAAAATGTCTTAACAGTCATAAAGATGTACAGATTTGTTTTACAATCACACTCCTGTAAGTAACCATATAGTTTCTAGCCCACCTTAAAATCAGACTGTTTCCAATAGAAAGCTAACATTTTATTTCTAATAATCTCTGCTTCTGAGTCTATTTGAATAGCATAGTCAAAGACAGGAGCCATGCGCATATGTACAGTTTCAATTCCATCTATACTCCTGCCCTAATCCTTGTGGCTTGGACCCATTCCAGATGCTCTGCCTTACTCTGTGGTTTGTATTTGAGATCCCCTCTCCTGATTCATTGCATTCCCATGATTGACAAACAGATTCAGCTATGAATACAAACAGTTACCTGCCCGTAATTGGTTTATAACAGCTGTACTGCTGTAGCACTTCTAAAACATGGTGAAGTCACCTCCTAGGTAAGTTTCCTGTTCACTTCAGTAGGGGGTTAGGGAGTGTTGATTTTATGTTTGCTTCTTACCATTAAGGATTTCTTATTGTTCATCAATATATTCAGTACATATGACCTATATACATTTTATAGAATAAATTACATATTTTTATTTTTAACCCCCACAAATTAAATTTAAATAAGCAAGACTGGATTTTAATTTTCTAAACTGATGTGCCTTTTTAAATTGAAAACATAATAGTCTTCAAATGGAAAGGGCCACATTTTTTACTGATTTAATGTGGAGCATGCTACTACTTTATTGCTAGATTAAAATGTTAGACTGGAAGTAATAACCTAGTAGTTTGTCTCATAATATCAATTGAATTATATGAAATATATCAAACTAGTTACAATACAAGCTACTACTTACATACTACAAACAATTGCAACTCTCTCTGCATATTAGAATAAGAGATTAGAACTTAACATTTTAAAATTCCTGTGGAAATCAAATGTATTTTAAGTATCAGCTCTGATTATTTAATCAGACAACTTTCATTTTGCCCTGGCTAATTTTGAAGGTTGATAATATTTTACTCATAAAAATAATTGTGCACCTGTTGTGATGGAAGCCTAGTTAAACAAATGTTAATAGGAATGTAACTCTTTGCTTTAAGCATAAGAACACAAGTTTCTCATTACTATTATATGAAAAAACATATTTTAAAGCTATGGAAAATATCTCATTTTAAATCTCCCCTCTTTCATGGAGAAGTATTTAAAAATATTATTAAAACACATATAAAAATAGTCACACATTAACTTGAAAGGAAACTAACACTGGTGATGTCTACCAAACAAAATGGATGTGGAGTTCCTCCTTTCATTTAATACTTCGGTTTTTCTACCTTACTCTATTCCCTGGCCAAACCATTTTAATGATATTGGACCATTTCCATGAAACATGTACTTTTCTTACTAGTTTATGATCAAAGGAGAAAATAAAAAGTGGGTTTACAAAAGCTGTACTCCTCTTGCACTCTTCTTATTTTCAGACCCTTTCAGTATTAGAGATCTTTTTCAGTACCCAAATCCTCTGAGGTTTAAAAAAAGTGCTAGGCACTCATGGAAGAGAGAGTCTTAGACCTTTACTTGGTTATTTCTATCATTTTGTATAGACTTTCTAAGAGCTACCAACTTATGTCTCTTCAATCCATTTCCAGGTATAATCAAATCCTAAGTGCTGAAAAGAGGCTTGAGGAAAAATAATTCGTCTGAAGTTAAACTAGCTAAATTTTGAGCTCAGTTATATTCATTTCTTACTGACTTCCATAAGGAAGTTGCCTTGCAATTGACTCAGCCTTTTTAAGGTTATATTTAAAAGGTAATTTTATTTAAAATCACCTTAATTTTGGAACCCTATCGTTTACTATGTTAGGCCCATTCTAATTTTATCTTGGTTAGTGCAGTAGAAGTTTACTAGCAGAGTACACAAATGAGCGCATTTTTTAAATGACCTAAATTCTCTGTAGTTTTCTTTTTCAGTATTTTAATGCAGACATTTGGATTGAAAGGGAATCACAAGTAAACGGAATAATTGCATCAAATTTCCTCAGTGCATTAAATATGCACTCAGTAGTAATTACTAACAGTAGCAACACATTTAAAATGTAGAGAATAATGTGCAATTTATGCTTATTTCAAGGCCCTTATTCATAAAAACACCATTTGGATGAAAATACACATATTTTATTAAGTGGTTAGCCCAGTAATTTTTTAAAATTCAGATAAATGACCTAAATACTAAGTGTGTGGGAGGTCTAGTACTATGGGCCAGTTCCTAATGCGACATAGCTATCCCTTGAGACTTTGGTTAAGAGCAGACTCTAAACTAAAGAAATATCCAGAGCACATCCTAGCACCTAGGGTGCTAGGCACAGAGCATTCCTGGGCCTATAAATAGCAAGGAGATTAATTACAATCCCATGCATTTTTCTTTAAAAAATCAGCTATATATAAATATTATCACAAATGTCTATTTTAAAACTACATATGTTTATTCAAACAAAAAAGGCTAAAGTGAAATAAAGCAAATTAATAATAGCATAACCTTTTAAAATGTTTTTCATAATTTTGTGTTTACTAACTCACATTATAAAAATCTCATTATAACTTTTAAAATAAATGTGTATATATATTAAAATCTCACTATCACAGTTATACTAAAAATATCCATATTAACTGTGTGATCAGCAATATTACATGTGAATAATCCATTTTAACAGGAAGCCCTCTAAGTTTTAGCTACCACTATAATAAAGTATCGGAAGCAAAATTATATAGAAAATAACATTTTAGGTAAAATAATTTGGCCTGTACCTAAACCTGATGATTTAATAATACTGCAAGGGGTTGGGAGGCACATAATAGCTAAACTACCTGTTATAAGATGGGAATGAAGCTGAATAGGCTATTATTTACCAGGCCTAGATTATTCAAAAAATGTTTTAATTATCAATAAATTGAATATCATTTTTGGTTGAGCAAACGTTGGTGACACGAACTACGCTGTAAACTTGACATTTATGATTATACCAATTTCTGGGGCTTCCTCGCAGTATTATACATGTTTAATCATTTCCCATGAGATAATTTGTGATACAAGAGGTAATGACAGTTCCAGGTCCCTATTGGTGGCACATATCCAAATATTCTTGTTCCTTTTCCTACTGGAAAACTATTGACCAAGAATCTATCTCGTCAGTCACTTTACAACTACCCATCTCATCTTCACATCAATCCTGAAATGCATGGTTTTTTGTTTTTTGGTTTTTGGTTTTTGGGTTTTTTTTTTTTTTTTTTTTTTTTTTATTTTATTTATTGTTATTATACTTTAAGTTGTAGGGTACATGTGCATAACATGCAGGTTTGTTACATATGTATACTTGTGCCATGTTAGTCTGCTGCACCCATCAACTCGTCATTTACATCAGGTATAACTCCCAATGCAATCCCTCCCCCCTCCCCCCTCCCCATGATAGGCCCCGGTGTGTGATGTTCCCCTTCCTGAGTCCAAGTGATCTCGTTGTTCAGTTCCCACCTATGAGTGAGAACATGCGGTGTTTGGTTTTCTGTTAGGTTAGAAAGTTGAGAGTAAAATAGGTTAAATAAACAGATCGATTTATACCTATCAAAAATCAAACACACATGTGATCAACTCCACAGTTCATGTTTATTATGTCACAGTTGCAGATCCAGGGGAAGAAAGCAACTAACTTTTAAGCCAATAACTTCATTCAGGGTTTCATAGAATCTTTGAACTCTTAAATGTGACTAAGTTGCTTTGTAGTTATTACTGAGCAATTAACTTATTGTCAAAGTAATTATGTGCTAACCTAAGGCTGTAGTCCAGCAGTTCTCAAAATGTGGTTCTTAGATCCTGGGAGTCCCAGAAAACTATTCAAGGTGTCCCTGAAATAATTTTCATAGTTTTTATAGTAATGCTAAGGCATTATTTGCATGTTATAGTGATGACATTTGCATTGATTATGCAAATGAAATAGTGAGTAAAACTGCTGGTTTCTTAGCATGAATCAAAGGAACCAATCTTTGTAGTCATTGTATTCTTCACCATCACACACTTGTAATAAAACAAGTAAATACAAACAAAAAAATCTAATGTCACTTAAGAATGTTCCTTGATGAAACCAATAAAAATTATTTTTATTAAATGGTGACTTTTAAGTACATATACTTTTAATAGTCTGTGTGATGAAATGAGAAGCACTTCTCTTACACACATAAGTATAACAGTTGCTTCAAGGAAAACCACCACTTGTGCTTTTATTGGCACTGGAAGTTGAATTTTATCAAAGCTATTTTTATAGAGCAACACTTTCATTTGAAAGAACAACTAAGAAAATATTATTATTTGGATCTCAATATTTGGCAAGTGAGGCTTGTCATTTCAAGAAAAGTAATTGATAGTATTGGTTAAAATAATTCATTCAAGGGAAAATGACAGTTTTGGAAAACTTCTATCTGCCATCAAGAGCATGACAGTTTCCAAATACTTTTAAAGACTTTTCTGATGAGATTTGTGGTGATATTAATGAATGCAATTTTCTGATATTACATAATGAAATGTGTCAACATAAGGAAAAGAGTTACACACGATGTTACAAAGTCATGCATGGAGTAAAAGATTCATTGGAAGTTAAGGTTAAACAAATAGATTTTAACATAAAAGTATGAAAAGTTCATTGACAGGGTTTCAGATCCTCTACTGGACCTAACTTTTAAGAAACTGCCACTTGTAAAATTTGGCAAAGTATCAAAGAAGAATATTCACAATTACATGAAAAGATTGTAAAATATTCCTCTCTTTAACTCCATATCAAAATGAGTCAGATTGTCTTCATATATTTCAATCAAAAACTTACCAAAGTCGACTAAATGCAAAAACAGATACAAGAGTCCAACATCTATTAACCTATACATTAAAGAGATCTGAAAAATGTAAACCAATGTCACTCTTCTCACTAATTTGTTTTTGTTTAGCTATTTGGTTACAGCTATTTTTAGTAAAAATTTGTTTCATGTTACTATGTAGTGGTAACATGATAGCTCACTGTAGCCCTGAACCCCTGGGCTAAAATGATCCGCCTGCCTCAGCTTCTCCAGTAGCTAAGACTACAGGCACATGTCACCACATCCAGCTAACTTTTAAAATTTTTGTAGAGATGGGGTCTTGCTATATGCCCAGGCTGGTCTTGAACTCCTATCCTCAAGCATTCCTCTTGCTTTGGCTTCCCAAAGTGCTGGGATTACAGGTCTGAGCCACTGCACTTGGCCCTATGTACAAGGTTTAATATCATAACTTCTAAATGAATTAGTAAGTACTTTAAAAATTTCTCTTGTTTATTTTCTACAGAATAAATACAAACACAAACCAATCTTTTTGGGGTCCTCAATAAAAATGTAAGAGTGTAAATGTAAGAGTGTAAATGTAATGAGTGTAAAAAATGTAAGAGTATAAATTTAAGCACTTCAGTTCTAGTTATTCTATTAAATATTTTCAGTTTCAAGTACTAAAATATGATGTGTTCTTGCCTACTGTAGCATTTATTGATTCCCTACTTCATGCTACCCTATAAAGTACATATTTTCTCTCTAACACTCTCAATAAAATTCAGAAGCTAAGTAGGTAGTACCATCTATTTTCTTTTGTACAAATAAGAAAACTAATCCCTTTCACCTTTATTATTCAGTCTTTTTAAAAATAGTATTTTTTATTAAAAAAGCAATGCACAACACATCATTTTTAAAAGTCCTACAGTACAAATTACACAGCACAAAATTTAAAAATCAGCCTCACCGTATACCATTCATTTCCTACTGCACAGTCAATCTCTGTTAACAGTTTACTAAATACCCTTCCAGTAATTTTCTATGTATATATAATTTACTATACAAATTGATGCACAGAATACTCTCCTCAGTTTTTCTCTGATATTTTTAATAGTTCCAGAGATGTTAATCCTCATTAAACCAACCAATCATTCAGGTAATATAGAGATGCTGGGCTAAAAGTCTCTAAATCAGTGACCCCATTTCTCCCACCCCAATGCAGAGTAAATCAGACTTAGGTTTATGTCCTTAGAGGCATTTTCATTTAACACTCAACTTTTCTCATTTCTTTATTGAGATAAGAAAATGCTACAAAAATGGGACTAAATTTACTATCCAAAATGTTATGAAATCAGCTTTCTAAGTTATAGAAATTCCTTTAATTTACCTAAACACATTTCACTCTCAGATTCGTATTATTCTGACGTTACCCTGTCATCTCTCATTCCACTAAGAGTCATAATCCAATCTATAGGTGTGTATTAATGTATGGATGTACAGATGTAAATATAGATGTTAATGGCTGTTTTCGATTCTGGGTTTGTACATTAATACTGAAACAAAATTGTTTGTATTCAAATAATACTAGCTACTTTAATAGAGAAAGGTTCCCCCCTCAGCCTAAATCTAACACATATCATTTAAGCTCCAGTATGTTTTCACTAATTCCACACAGGGCGATTACAGATGTCCTGCTAGCCACCATTTCCTGGTAAGCAATCTGAATGGCTTCCAGGAAATTGCTAATGACCTTCATTTTACTTAAAATCTGGGCTTCAATTAGTAACAGTTTTTCTTCTCCATGTTAGCTATGTTTATTTTCATCATAGCAATCAGGAAGAAAAAAGTAAAATGTCTTGCATTTGTATTATATCAAAACATATTCTTTTTTCTTTCGATATGTCACCAAATAGACTAGTACATATTTAAAGTAATCATAATTGTGTAAGAATACTTTGGATCATTTTACTTTAAACCAATTTTGCCTCCTTTCCCTACTCTAGGCTGTAGCTATTGCTAAAATTAGCCTTTTAAAAATAAAATCAATAGAAATGTTTTATAATTGGTGACTATTTTCAAATATAAGAACATTTTACAATTGAAATTTTTGAAACCAGGTATGATTTTTAGTTTTATACTTTTAATTATAATAATTAACTACAAACAATAAGTTTCAGTTTCTTTTTCAGTGAATATAAAATATGATTATGTGGTCAAAGTAATAATAACAAAGAACATTTTTAGCCAGTATTACATTTATAATCAGAACCTGTTATTAAACTTCAGTGTTTTCTTTTATGTAAACATTTATTTCACTAATTAGATTCAACTAATTTTTTCCCCAACATATTGATTTCTTTTAATCCCAACAGTTAAGAATGATTCTAATGTATCATAATACTTTAGACCTTAATCATATAGTAGGAATTCTTGCCAGTAGCTTTTGTTTGAGTTTTAATTAAGAAGACCTTGTGTCTCTAACCCCAAGTGGGGAGAGGTTTTAATTGCTTTTATGTATATCACACAGACTTCAAAAGAAGTAAAAGATGTTGATAACAGAGAGTACAAAGGAGAGCTTTGAAATGTCTACATTCATGCAAAGTGGTATAATTAAAAAAAAAAAAAACTTTAGGTGCTGCTGTATTATAATGTATATACATATTTATAAAACTAGCTGCTGTATGCATTTGTTGTTAGCAAAAAGAGTCCATGGGTTCTACAATAATTACTCACTATTGATAACAAGACTATCAAGAGACTATGTAAAATGGACTAAACATACTATTTTGGGGGAATATTAAGTTTCCACCTTAGTAATTTACTATATGATTTAGAGCAGTGACTTTTCTTTTATGGATATTGAGATCCCAATATGAAAAGTAAGAAGTTGGATTACATAATATACAAAGCACCTCCAGCTCTAATTTTTGGAGATTCTGTGATTCTAGATATTACTCTGAAGTTGTACAATTACACAGATATATATAGAAAATACTGGCAAACATTATTTCATTAAAAGAGGAAAGTGAAAAACATCTGTTGTGTCAATCTTTTTTACAAGTCAGTCTCTAGATCAATATAGCATTCGTTTAACTGTTATGGAGATAACAATTTATATTTTTAAAAATCTATAAAATCTAAACATCGATAGTTACTGTTTTGATACTTTTTTCTAAAGAGACAATAAAAATCCCTAGGTATGTGAACTTTGCTATTAAAAATTTTATCAGAGTTGAAAAGTGGCAGATGATTAAACTCTAAGCATTTCTAGTTTTTTTTTAAGTTCCACCAGATAAAACAATTGCTGTAAATTTGTAAGTAGAAATTCAAGAAAAACTCATTTATAAGCAAATATGCAAAGTTTACAGCCACAGCTCTTGTAAAACCACTCTAGTCCTTCTGTGATTGCCTAAAACAGAAAACAGTAGTAATTATGAATTGCTATTCCAAAAAAAAAAAGTATTCTGTAGAAAAGGCAATGTATGGAATAAGCAATCAAAGCACTTACATATACTTCAGGCCCTTATGATAGAACTGAACAAACTAGGAGACAGAACTGGCCTTTAAGATAGTAACCTGTGTTGCAGAACACTAATTCTATGGGAATGCTGTTAGAGCCATCCTGACCCTTTGGTGATAACAGCACTGCTAAAGTTACCTCAAGAATAACCTACACTATTTGATCTTCAAAGATCTATCATGCAGTGAAAGAAACCATGACTTTTGTGTTCTTGTGCACTCCTCCAAAGAGTTATGCTTGCAATCAAAACTAAAAATGAAACCAGGCCCTCAGTGGCACTTAGTAGCAGTGTTGTAATAAATTTGCATTTTAATTCAGTATTTGCACCAAGCCCAATCATAATATGCTTGTACTATTTGATGTAATGCAGTTCCTAATTTTACTTCTTTTAGTAACAACCCTAATAAAGTAACAGGGAGCAATGCTTTCAGTCTTTAACTGTGAACTACAATGATAGTATTTAGGTTCTATAAGCAAACTTTTCAGACATATTAGTTGAGTAACTATAATAAGTAATTGGTTTTCAACAGTGCCTTTGAAAAACATTGGGAACCATTTGTAGAATTTCCCATGAAAAAGTATTTGTTTAGTCAATTTTTTTTTCTGTCAGAAAAGACTGTTACTTTTCTAAGCTACAGAAGAGTATACCTACAAGCATATCTACCTTGATCCCTAAATGTAAATTTTAAAATAATTAATCATAAATGACCAACGAAAGAAAACACTATTTTCCTTATTTGGTTCCTATCACATAATTGTGGGTGTTTTTTTTTCTCTCTCTCTCTTATCATCTGTGTGTGTGTCAAACACAAGCACAGTTTGTGCTAACTCAAACAACCAACATTACTGTTTCCCTGACACATTGTCCAGAGAGGCACCTTCACACTAAGGAGGAGATGCCAGACACATCACAGAGGAGCACGTGTGTAAAACAGGCAGACTGACTAAGATGATCTCAGCCATGAAGGTTAGACCCACTCATGGAGACAGAGAATGAATCCTCATACTCTAGACATCATGTAGTATGTCACCATTGCATTTAGAAATATCTCATAAATAACTATGGCATCTTCATTCCTTTAGCAAAACTCAAACAAACATAGATACAGATGGGTTATGGGCTCTACCAGTAGTTCTGTCTTACCTTGTATCCTTCCACCATATTTCTTCAACCCTCTCTCTCATTCAGGTACAGATCAAGATAAATACTACCACATGGAGAACTGTATTATCTATATCACTCCTGGTTTGCCATACTGCCTAATTTACATAGAAAAGGGTAAAAGTGGAGTTATTTTAGTTGTTTGTGGGTTATGGGTGGGAGGAACAGCCCATAATCTGTCTTTTTCTTGCTCCCACTGCAGAATTCGAAGGCTTTAAAGAATAACTACTTTGTATTGTATTAAACAGAGTATTCAGAGGCCAACATTCAAACCCTACCTTCACAACTTTCTGGGCGACCCTGAACAAGCTACCTAATTCTCTCAGTCTCATTTTACTCATATGTAAAATCAGTATAATAATATTTTCCACACTGGATTGTTAAAGGACTCAAATAAAATGTTAGATGTTTACTATGTAAACAATAAGACATCTTACAAAAGTTACTGACCAAATTATTTATTGACCGGAAACAGAACATATTTTGGAAGTCAGTCTTCTAATTAACAAAGTATAATAACTGTAGTATTAATTTGAAAGGAACCTTAGGAGATTATGAAGATAACATTCCATCAGCATGGGAATACCCTCTACAACATCTCTGCTTAAAATTTTCCAGAACCCAATTTTTATTTATTTTATTAATTCATCCTTTAATTCATTCCTTCATTCATTCATTCAACAAATATTTATTATTTCTGATTTTTTAATTTTTTTTTTTTTTTTTTGAGACAGGGTCTCACTGTGTTACCCAGACTGGAATGCAGTGGTGCAATCACAGTCTTAACCTCCTAGGGTCAAGCGATCTTCCTGCCTCGACCTTCTGAGTAGCTGGGACTAAAGGCGCACATCACCAGGCCCAACTAATTCAACAAATATTTATTGAACATCTGCTTATACCTGAGGCACTCTCTACTAATGCAGTCCAATCTTATCATTGTCAGACAGCTATAAGTTCTTAATTTCAGTTTTTTATTAAGAACAAGTTCCCTATTATCTTAACCCCCTAAAACAGCAGAAAACAAATATTATCCTCTTCTATTCAATAAAACTTCAAGTCAAATAATATGCATTAGGCCAAACTTCCCTAGGTCTTTAATTACTATTCATACTAAATGTTCAAGACTCTTTACTATTCTAGTCATTCTGATAAATACTAATGTGACAATAGATCTCTTAAAAATATGAGACCCAGGCTGGGTGCAGTGGCTCATGCCTGTAATTCCAGCACTTTGGGAGGCCGAGGCAGGCGGATCAGCTGAGGTCAGAAGTTCAAGTCCAGTCTCACCAAAATGGTGAAACCCTGTCTCTACTAAAAATACAAAAACTAGCCAGGTATGGTGGCACATGCCTGTAATCTCAGCTACTTAGGAGGCTAAGGCAGGAGAACCGCTTGAACCCGGGGGGCAGAGGTTGCAGTGAGGCGAGATTACACCAATGCACTCCTGCCTAGGTGACAGAACAAGACCCCATCTCAAAAAAAAAAAAAAAAAATGAGACCCCAACTGGGACACAACACTTCAGATGCAACCAGACCAAATCAAAGGTGTAACATTTTATTCTGTATTTCATTTAAAGTTTTAATAATAAAGTTATTTTGTAATAATTGTAATAAAGTTAACTTGGTTTGAATCCTGATTTGAGATGACTACTATTAAATTTATGACAATTATAGCATTCTATCCTCAGTACTGCTACTAGCAAGGAGGCTACATATGAAAAAATGGTAGGGAGTTGACGGATTTTCTATTTAAGAATATTAGGAATGGTGGTTAACAGGGGTAAGAGAGAGAGAGAAATAGGGAGATGTAGGTCAAAGGGTACAAAGTTGCAGTTATGTAGGATGAATAAGTCTATAGCTCTACTCTATAACATAAAAACTAAAGTTGATAATATTGTGCTGCATGCTGGAAATTTGCTACGAGAGTGTATTTTGGGTTCTCTTACCACACACACACAACAAGGTAACTATGTGAAGTGATACATACATTAATTTGCTTGACTAGTAATCATTTCACTATATGTATGTATATCAAAACTTCATGCTGTCCACCTTACATATAGATAATAAAAAAAGAATATTAGGCATGACTCAGGTACATACTCATAAAAAAATCCTATGATTTAGTGTTTCTCAGATTTTAGCAGTATTCCAACTCCTATCAAGGGGTTTTAGAAACATTGCTTTACATTAATTAGATATAAAATTTTATGAGAAACCACTGATTTTTAAAGTAAAATCTAAAAAGTAAAATAATAATTTGTTATTATGTAAAAACATTAAGCTCCCTGAGTTGAAGAATCATTGCCCTTATCCATTCTACAGCCCACACTTGACTCTCCTTCTAGCACCTACCCATCACATAGAATTTTCCAATGGCAGTGATAAAGGCTGAGTTCTCTCCCTTCCCCAGCTTCATTATACTCTATGACTCTAAAAGAATATGTGCAGTTAAGAATGATATATAAACACAGATCAGCTAGAAAATAATACAAATGTTGAATATTTAGAAAATAATGACAAAGTTCTAAAAGCACAAACTTATTGGATGAATAAAGCTATTTCTAGAAATATATTCATAGCCAAAAGTACCATTATCATTAAATAAAACTTTGTTACGTGAAGTATTCAAGTTAAAAGATATCAAAAAACAAAAGAAAAAGCATAAGAATAATAGGAAAGGAGAGACAATAAGGGTAAAAGCAAAATGAATTAATTGGCATATTGAAAAGCAGCAGAATTGACAAATCCAAAAACTGGATTATTGGGGGAGCAATAAATAGAAAAACCACTAGCAAGTAAAATTGAAAAAAAAGAGAAAACAAATATGTGAAATTAAAAATGGGATCTATAACAGCAAATAAATGGAAGAACTAAAAATAAGATATGTATATGAAGTCAACGAGATTTGAAAATCTCATGAGATATACAATTCTCTAAGAGTTTCTTCTCTTTAAAAATATTTAGGAAAAATATTTTATGGCAAAACTGACTTAAAAGAGAAGTAGAAAATGTTAAAAAAAAAAAATCTCCAAAGAAAATTCTAGGCCTAGATGTTTTATGAGAATATTTTTCAGAATTTCAAGGAATAAGTAGCTCATGTTATTTATTCAATATTTTACATAACCAAGAAAAAGAGGAAAAGTTTTTCAGTTCAACTATGAACACTGGTACTAAAAAATTAACAAAAGTAATATAAACATGGAAAACTCTAATCAATTTATAATTACAGTTGTAAAAATAACTATAACAACTATAATATGAGCAAATAAAATGATGCAGTACATATAAACAAGACTATACCATGACTAATCAGGGTTTATTTCAATGACAAATTTGAAAAACAAAACCTAATAAGATATTCCATGAAATAAAATGCAAGTTATCATAAAAGACCAAACTCCTAGTAGACTAGAAGGATATCTTTAAATGAATATTTTAAATCAATAGTCAATAGAATGCTTAATATGAAATATTAAAAACAACTCCATAAATTAAAAACTACACTGAAATATCTGCTATTACCTCTCTATTACTTAATATTATTCTTGGCATTCAAGGCAATGAACGTATGAAGGGTGGGTGGGAGTGGGTAGCAAAGAGACATATAACTATCAAAAAGGAAGAGAAAACATATCTACTGAAATATGACTACAGCTAAAAGTCAATACAGGGAAGTTACAAAATTAACTAGCAAAATTCAATAGCATCCCTAAATATAACAAAAGGAAAATAGAATCAAAAATATCTCATTCACAAGAGTAAGCAAAAATATTAAATATTATTAAGAAAACATCAAAGGAAATGTGCAGAACCTGTATTTTAAAGACAAAATATTATTGACAGACATAAAATAACTGAATAAATGACTTTGAATGGAGCAATTCGATAGTATAAAGATGTCAGTTCATCCTACCATTTCAAATAAATGTAATATAATCTTTTAAAAAATCACTTTGGAATTTTAATTAACAACTTGATAAAATAAATTAAAGATAAACTTTAAACAAGTATGGAAGCACCTTAAAGAAAAATTATGAGTGTAGTCTTGCAATACTTACTTTTGAAGGATACTAAAGTTACAGTGATTAATATAGCATAGTACTAATAAAAGTTTAGATGGAAAAATCAATGGAATAGAACCAAAATCTGATAAATAGTTCTAAATATGTAATCAGAGTGTAATAAAAGATGCTATTTCAAGCCAGAGGAGGTAAGATAGATTATTTAATAAACAGTACAGATATTTGGTTAACTGCTTGAGAATAAAATTAAGTTATATTTCTAGTTGACATTATTCATCAAAACATATTTAAGATGTATTATATAGTTAAGTGTTTAAAAATATAGCCAACAAATTGGATGAAAATATAGCAGAATATTGTTCAATTTCAGGATGAGGAAGCCTTTCTAAACAAACCCCCTATAGAAAAAAGCATTAAAAAAGGGATGGAAAAACTGACAACAAAACCAGAAAATAAAACAAATGACAAAATGCAACATATATCACAAATAAAGTTTAATACTATTAAAACATATATTAAGAGTTCTTAGAAAATATTGAGAACTGGACAAGTTTTTTAAAGGAAAAATGGGCAACCAACATAAATATGCAGTTCACAAAGGAAGAGATATTCAATTGCAAATAAAGGGAGATAAAGCACCTCATTCTCACTAATAGTCAAAAAACTCACTAAATCAACAACGATATGTTTTTCCCTTATAAAAATGGCAAGAAATTTTAAATTAATAATACTTGTTATTCAGGGCAAGAGAATAAAAACTTGCAGATACTACTGGTGACAGCACGAAATACTATACTCTTCCTGAAGGGTAACTGGCAATATGAATCAAAAGTCTTTTTAAAAAGAAGTAAGGAAAAGAAGTCAAATTGTCCCTGTTTGCAGATGACATGATTGTATATTTAGAAAACCCCATCAGCCCAAATCTCCTAAGCTGATAAGCAACCAGCAAAGTCTCAGGATACAAAATCAATGTGCAAAAATCACAAGCATTCGGTATACACCAGTAACAGAAAACAGAGCCAAATTATGAATGAACTCCCCATCTCACACACAGCTTCAAAGAGAATAAAATACCTAGGAATCCAACTACAAGGGATGCAAAGGACTCTTCAGGGAGAACTACAAACCACTGCTCAGTGAAATAAAAGAGGACATAAACAAATGGAAGAACATACCATGCTCATGGGTAGGAAGAATCAATATCAGAAATGCACATACTGCCCAAGGTAATTTATAGATTCAGTGCCATCCCCATCAATCATTTTCTTCACAAAATTGATAAAAACTGCTTTTAAAGTTCATATGGAACCAAAAGAGCCCTCATTGCCAAGACAATCGTAAGTCAAAAAAAAGCTGGAGGCATCACGCTTACCTGACTTCAAACTATACCACAAGGCTACAATAACCAAAAACAGCATGGTACTGGTACCTAAACAGAGATATAGACCAATGGAACAGAACAGAGCCCAGAAATAAATACCACACATCTATGGCCATCTGATCTCATAAACCTGACAGCAAGAAATGGGGAAAGGATTCCCTATTTAATAAATGGTGCTGGGAAAATTGGCTAGCCATAAGTAGAAAGTTGAAACTGGATCCTTTCCTTACTCCTATACAAAATTACAATTCAAGATGGATTAGAGACTTAAATGTTAGACCTAATATCATAAACACCCTAGAAGAAAACTTAGGTAATGTAATTATCTGTGACATAGGCATAGGCAAGGACTTCATGTCTAAAACAATCAAAAGTAGCAGCAACAAAAAGCCTGACAAATGGGATCTCATTAAACTAAAGAGAGCTTCTGCACAAAGCAAAAAGAAACTACCATCAGAGTGAATAGGCAACCTACAGAATGGGAGAAAATTTTGCAATCTACCATCTGACAAAGGCCATTATCCAGAACCTACAAAGAACTCAAACAAATTCTACAAGAAAAAAACAAAACAACCCCATCAAAAAGTGGGCAAAGGATATGAACAGACATTTCTCAAAAGAAGACATGCATACAGTCAACAGACACATGAAAAAAATGCTCATCACTGGCCATCAGGAGAAAATGCAAATCAAACCACAATGAGACACCATCTCACACCAGTTAGAATGGCAATCATAAAAAGTCAGGAAACAATAGGTGCTGGAGAGAGGATGTGGAGAAATAGGAACACTTTTACACTGTTGGTGGGATTGTAAACTAGTTCAACAATTGTGGAAAATGATATGGCGATTCCTGAATGATCTAGAACTAGAAATACCATATGACCCAGCTATCCCATTATTGGGTATACACCCAGTGATTATAAATCATGCTGCTATAAAGACATGCACACGCATGTTTACTGCAGCACCATTCACAATAGTAAAGACTTGGAATCAACCCAAATGTCCATCAGTGACAGACTGGATTAAGAAAATGTGGCACATATATACCATGGAATACTATGCAGCCATAAAAAGGATGAGTTTGTGTCCTTTTGTAGGGACATGGATGCAGCTGGAAACCATCATTTCTCAGCAACCATCACAAGAACAGAAAAACTCGAACACCACATGTTCTCACTCATAGGTGGGAATTGAACAAATGAGATGACACGGACATGTATGCAAACATCACACACCAGGGCCTATTATTGTGGGGAGCGGGAGAGGGAGGATGGCATTAAGTTACACCTGATGTAAATGACGAGTTGATGGGTGCTGATGAGTTGATCGGTACAGCACACCAACATGGCACATGTATACATAATAGGTAAATAAACCTGCATCGCTACAGGCACATGTACCCTAGAACTTAAAGTACTTAAAAAAAAAAAAAAAAAAAAAAGAACAAACTCTTTGAACCAGGAATTTCACTTTTAAGAATATAATCTAAATAACTACTAATAAGTTCATAAGTCTTAATAAAAATATTATCTGTTTTCAAGATAGGTGCTCTTTGTACCAACAAACAATAAAAACAAATGTTGAAGAAAAGGCCCAGTTACATTATGAAAACCTCACTTCATGCAATACTTTCTGCCAACAAAAATAATATTTTGGAAGATAACTCAATCTCAGGA
The DNA here is from genome assembly GCF_008728515.1 of Papio anubis. NCBI lineage: Eukaryota > Metazoa > Chordata > Mammalia > Primates > Cercopithecidae > Papio > Papio anubis. The sequence continues at coordinate 75,568,336 of NC_044987.1, forward strand.
AAATTCATAATATATCATTAAGTGGGGAAAATAGATTACAAAAACATTATAATGGGATGATTCTAATTTTATGGGGAAAAATTAACATAAGTATGCATAATTTAAAATGGAAAGAATACACAATAAGATACAGGTAGAATTAAAAGACAGTTTCACTACCTTTATGTTTTTTTCTATGTTTCTTACAAATAAATACATATGAATTTTGCAATCAGAAAAATATAAGAGCTACCAAAAATACATAATGCTCGAGATATAATATTAAATACTGATAACCCATGATTGTATGTATTCCTCAAAGACATAATTTAGGTCATTTTAAAATTTCAGGATAATGAGAAGTAATTTAGGTGGATAATAACTGGCCTGGTTTCCACCAGAATAAAAATGTATGTTGAGTTTTGGCAGTGGTTTATTCAAACTATTTAAATACTACTTTAACTGATTTTTTCATTTTTAAATTAATTTTTATTAGTACATTTTCTGTAGAAGATATTAGTATGTATGAAGAGATGATAATGTAGAATAAAGATAAATTTAATAAGAATCTTATATTTTATGCCCATAAGAAACTCAGAATAACACAAATGAAAGTTCATGTATCACAAAGAATCCAGAAAAAAAAGGTTAAAGATTTTGAAAAGGCTAATTTTTCACGTGATTCACTTTTGTGATTTATACATTTCAAGTATCCAAGACTAGTCCTTTTATAAAATTTTGAATTCAAAATTAGAATTAAATATAAAGAAAGATGGAAAGTGAGGGAGAAAATATACCCTGAAGTACAATAACTCCACGTTGAATTATAACATAACAAAATGTTAGTTTTCACATTCCTAACAGAAAGCAGGACCCTCATCATTCATGCTGGAAAAAGCTTGCCTTTGTACAAACCATTTCTGTTCTCACTGTTATAAAAAGGAATGACTTTGGAAAGGGAAGAAAACACAGAATGACGTGCAAAGTAGCAAACACCATGTTATTGCAGCTGGATAGAGAATATGTCACTAATGACTTTCTTTGTATCCATCAATAAGTTGAGTTTCTTTTTTTTCCAAAACAGCAAATGGCCTTTATGAGTACAAAACAGAAGTAGGAGAACTCAAAATAATATCCAGTTTCCACTGGTTGTGATACACAATTTTAGTTAATGCAATGATTTATTAATTATTTGCTGGGAAAAAAGATGACTTCCTTTTCTCTTCATTTGAGTTGAAAATGACATACCTGAAAACTAGGAAATTTTCTGTAGTAAATTCAAAATAACATTTACATTAGATAATTATTATCAAATTTTCATCTTAACTCAGATATTATCCACGACCAATAGGAAGATTCAACTAAAGTTGTTTGATAAATTCAGAAAACTAATGTAACTAAGCACCCAAATCGTTAGTGCCAATCACAGTGATGACTGTCCGTAAGGATTGACAGAGTTAATGAGTGATCAGGAATTTCATTCATAATGCAAATATATATACAGCACTTCTCCATAAATGAATTAGCAAGAGTTCCATTAGTAGGCAAAAAGTATAACTCTCGATTGATAAGGTAACTTACTATCTGAATGGATTGGGATAGTTCACTTCTTAACATGTCTAAAAATAATAACATCCATCACATATATTCAAAAGTAAAGATGTTTATTCTCATCTGAGTCAGAGACCATGAAATGCTAAACCTAATGAAATTTGAGCTTAATCAACATAGGATCCTTTGTATATATTAATAATAACCACCAAACTTAAACTCATGAGTACTTTCTTAAGTGCCAGGTATTGTTCTAAGAACTACACATGTATTAACTCTCTTAATTAGCCTATGAAGGAAGTACTTGTATTATCCTCATTTTAGAGATGAGGATTATAAAACATGAAAAACACCGGGCGTAGTGACTCACACCTGTAATCCCAGCAATTTGGGAGGCCAAGATAGGCAGATCACAAGGTCAAGAGATCGAGAACATCCTGGTCAGCCTGGTGAAACCCCTCTCTACTAAAAATACAAAAATTAAGTGGGCATGGTGGCACATGCCTGTAGTCCCAGCTACTCAGGGGCCTGAGGCAGGAGAATCACTTGAACCCGGGAGGCAGAGGTTGCAGTGAGCTGAGATTGTGCCACTGCACTCCAGCCTGGCAACAGAGTGAGTCTCTATCTCAAAAAAAAAAAAAAAAAAAAAAAAAGAAAAGAAAGAAAAGAAAAGAAAAAAAAGTTCAGTGGCTTGTCCAAAGTACTCATCCAGTGATAGAGCCAGGATTTGAACCAAGGTAAACAGGCTTCAGAATCCCCCAATAAACCATTATGTACAGCACATTCTAGAAACATTTTTAAAGGTGCTACAGGCAACTCATTTTGATTAGAAGAAATTCAAAATAATTTGGATTCATAAATTAAGCTATTATTATAATTTTAAGAGGAAAAACTAAGACTATCTTTAGCTTAATTTGCTCATCTTTTGACATAAGGTTTTTACACTTTTTTTGTGAAGTAAATTAATGAGGCAGCATATCCCATAAGTTATATGTTTATAGACTAATACAAAAAGGGGAGAAATTTTTCAGTTTGTAAACATTGCAAGGAATAAAAGCTCAGAAACATATAATACACTTACCCTCTCATGTACAATCAAATGTTAGATGTAAGATTTAGTGTTATGGTACAGAAGATCAGCAAATGCATTGTTACACAAAATAACATAACTGCATTGACATGTTCAATATATTTTATGTTGTACCTTTAATTTCCCCAAGAAGTTCACTGGTATTTAGTCTTTCCATTTTTTCCTTCCAATCTTTTGAAAGTAGTTTTTCCATGCAGGAGGAATCTATTAAAATACAAAAGTAAGTATTAAAAATATATATTTATTACAAATTTAGAAAGTCAGTTTATGGGGAAATTTTCATTTAAGAATGCACAAAGCTGTTTTTGTTGCTGTAGCTTGAACCCCAGGATATAGAAAATTACATTATTCTATAATATGTATTATAAAATACCACCATAAAGTTTATTTTCACCAGATAATTATTTAAACTATCATCTAGGAGAAAAAAGATAATGCTCAATAATCTATTTTAGTATTATAATTCTATTAATATTCAATTCACATTTGTCATTTCTTAGATTGATAGTATAGAAAAGAGAGCTCTTTCCTATGAGTTTAACATTAGATACTCCTTTTAATCCAGACAATTTTTTTTAAGTCCAAGCAAAATGTATGTGCTGTGCAAGAAACAATAACAGATATTCAGGAGAGAAGAGGCCAATCTGAAACCACTTAGTTCTTAAAAAAGAAATCTAACTTTTGTAAAATATCCAATGAGAGCAAAACAAGAAGAAAATGAAATTAAGATGTTCTCTGACCCCTAGTAATAAAAACTGCTAAAACTTTTCTCTTATGTAAAAACCAATACATATTTTTATTAAATAAATACCTATATAAATACCATTTATTATTTGCCCTACTGTATTTCTAAATAGCATACTAGAATACAGGGAGTAATTACACTTGTTTTTATCAAGATTCATAAAGATTACAGAAATCCAAACTTTAGAAGGTTCTGATAATTACCAAATTTTTCTCAATGAGTTATTTCTGCTCTCTATGCAAATGGATTTGCAACTGGCGCTACTGCTTACAACTATTTATTTGTATCTTTTAAGCCTCAAATCTTAACAAATAGGTCATGTTTCCAAAAGGGAATGCAGATTTAAATACTAAATCCTTAGTGCAAAGCATACTCCCATAAAACTTTAACATTCCAAGTGTCAAAATTCTGATAACTTCCTTTTAAAATTATATTTAAAACATTTACTCCAATTCTAAATGCCTTTTCTCTCTCATATCAGCACCTATCTCTTTAGTATTTTCCCCTTCTTTTTTTTTTTTTTTTTTTTTCCTCCAGCTTCTAAATCCTCCTTGAATTTTTCAGAATGACAGTAAGGTCAAGATGGATCTAAACGGCTTTAGAAGCTAGATAAGCTTCAGAAAAAGACAGTGAGCCCTGGGCTGAGATGAGAAGACCACTGCATGGTTAGAAAGTATTGGTGAAAAAACAATTAACATTTGTCTGTGACACGATCAATCAATCAAGGAAGGGATAGAATCCAGATCAGCGTGTTGTGAAAACGGCTGATGAAGAACAACCATCCGAACTGGCTATCACAGAGCTAAAGTTCTTTCTAAATAGAAGTCAGCTTGATTTTATTAATGAAAGCCCCTTGCCCATTCCCTTACTTCTTCCCTCCCCTTTTCCTTCCTTCCTACCTTCCTTCTTTCTTTAGTCCATTATTTCCTATTATTTTCTCAGTTTTCAACAAATGATCTACTACTGTGTTTCAAAATTGGATTCTGAGTGATGTTCCAATGGGGCCTACATGCATATGCATATATTCAGGTTGTATTTAATTGTTGAAGTAGCCTCTTACTATTTTTTATTCAAATTCAGAAACAAGATATATGTTTTGTTCTATACCTATTTTGTTTTTATGCTAAAGTCATACAAATGATAATACTAAGTTAAGAGTTAGGAAGCAATTCTTCAAATCCATGCCTGTCACAGATTACTTTTTCTCAAATCAGGTTTGAATTGCTGAGATTGATTGATATAACATTAGATTATGGATAAGAATAGTCAACAAAAAGTTTTTATTTTCATATCCTACCCAATTTTGTTTTATTACCCTTTCATACATTATATCAGTGCACTAAGCTAATAATTACTGATACAATTACAAAAGCATAACATTTTTAGCTAAAGTTTGAGTTGAAAGCATATATTATAGTAGTCAAAGATAAAAGCCCAATTTATTTGTAATAATAACAAATTCAGAGCAAGTCCATATACTAGGATTAAATGCATGTTAGGATGTAAACAGGCTAAAATATGTCTCTCATTTCTATAAATAGACCTGAAATCTTTTAGAGCTCCAATAAAAGAATGCTAAAACTTCATGGGAGAAAAAGAGAGCTATATGAACAACAGGAATACACATTTCAAATATAAATCAAATCATGTGGACACAGCTTTATATAAAAGCTACTCATTAATAAAATGGTTGGTAACTTCAAAGCGTTTCACATTCCTATCAGAAAATTAATCCCTACTGCAACGCTCAGTTAATCTAGCTTTATGAGTTCCCAATTCAGTAGAAGAAACTGAGGGAAAAAATAAAGCAGCCTTTGCATATCTACATTTTCATCCATGAAAATATTTAATAGCAATCACTGATTGCCTTTATCTATAGGACAATGAAAGTTACTACATACAAGCTTATCAATGTTTAATCTCAAGACTAGGAGATTCCCGGAAGACCTGTAAGAAAGTCTCTTGACAAATGACTGCATTCTACCCCATTATCTGACTGCCAAACCTCTACAGCATACCACAATTGGTGCTAAGCATTCTCTATGTAATAATGTAAAGCAAGTAGAATGAGAGAAAAAAAGCCAAACGAAGTGGATTGTTACTAAGCACTGTATAAGCAGAAGACACGATTGCTACCACCAAAAGGTTCCTGATTTGAAATGAGAAAATATTTAATAGATACAAAGTTACAAATAAAATTTATGTTTTCAGATTTCTATCTCAAAACAATATCCAGGTATGGGTACAACTTAAAAGTAAGGATCCATTCCCTTTGTGCCACATTTGTCAACTACATAAATGGGATACTAGTATTATAGAGGCAATTGATCAGATCAGACTTTGCCCTATTCTGATCTAGCATAAATGCAAAAATCAGAGTGGTAAAAATAAGTAAAGAAGGCCGGTTTGCATTACATGGAAAGAATAAGATAACATTGAGTGGCTTTAACACAGTAATCACGTAAGATTCCAAATGAAAAAAAAAAAAGACTGAACAGCCCCAAGACACTCTTGGATTATTTTATACACATAAATATATTTTACAAAATTAATTTGAAAACAATGAACTAATTAGTTACAATGCTGCCACCATCCTCAAAACAATTTAACAATATCCAGTAAATTTATTATCTGACTTTGACTCTTCCAAGTTTAATGTCTTTGAGTTGTCACCATCTGAAATCAGGAGAGAAAATATATGCTTTTTGGAAATGGGAATAAAGAATTACAACATTACGGCATGAAAAACGTCACCATAATATGTCCATATTTTTAAAAAACAAATGTAAGTCATGATGCTAAAGTAACATCATGCTAAAGTTGTATTGAAATAGAAAATGCCAAAATTAATTCCTCTTACTTCGAAATAATCTGTTTCCATTAACCAATATATATTCTGTGAAATGCAGGACTTTATCTTCTCTAATTTTTATAAATAATAATGATTAAAAGGGTACTATCAAAAATCAAGAGCTGGACTTCAGTTCTCACCTATAATTTAAGCAAGGATGTAAACGTTTTGATGTATTATAAATTATCACTTGCATTGTTTCTGGTTTTTTCTTTCTCTTTCCAAATTGAAACTTTTCTCTTTCAAGAAATTTGAGAGAAAAGGAAGATAGAATTCAGAACTATTTTGTTTTTAAAATATCATGCATAATAAATTACAAAGCAATGTTTCTGCTTCCTAAGTACTTAGGTTTCAGGCTAGGTAAGTCAAGTATGCTTTATCACAGCTGAGTAATGTTTTTGCTAATTAACTTAGTAATTAATTTTATGATGTAAGAAAAATTAAAAGAAAGAGTATGTGAGATATTGATTTCCTAATCTGTATGAAGACATTTGGGGAACAATTTGAATTACTTCTAGTTAGACAAATCTGCAGCAGTATTAACTCCTATACTATAAAAAATAAAGGTATTTCGGATAGATTAAAAATAAATAAATAAATTGTCATTAAAGTTAGAGCATGGGGAAGAGGAAGAGACAATGTGACAAATCTTTATTGCACTTTACAACAATCTACCTATAAGCAAACCCTTATTTTACTTTTACCTCTTGATATTTAAACTTAGAAATGCTAAAACACTAGAAACAACATAAAAAAATCTTCAAAATATTTTAGTGAGGAAAACAATTTTTGCTGGCTCTGTGTGCAGATTTTCTATTGCTTATTAACACTTCGAGAAAATGGTAAAGCAATTCCTTTTATTTTTACCATAGGAATCATAAATTTCAAATGTAATAAATTTTTCTCTTTATCCAAGAACAATGATAACTTATCAAAAGTATCCATGACCTTGGTTTACAATTAAATCCAGCAAAATATATTTATATCCCTACTGATTATCCTTCCCACATTTTTCATTAGGAAACACAGAGTTGCACATGCCAGTTACTGTACATTTTTCCACAGTGGCAAGTGCTCTACAATACAGTGGGATAAAATTGGAACTTGGAGAGCTTGAAGAGCACTCTTAAATTTTAATTAAAACCCTCCAAGCTCACTAAAAATAATTAGACACTAAAATGTGCCAGTTTTATTTTGAAGTCACTATAACGTACAAAGCACACTCCCTGACGACTGCTCATGCTCTTCTCTCTCTCTCCCCCTCTCCCTCTCTCTCCAATGAAACAACTGATTTTCCAAATAAGAACAAGGGGGTATAAATAGAGGCTGTTTTCAGGCCTGCTCTTCACGCTGGGAAGCTGACAGAAAAGACAGCAGAGTGGGTTTTTCAGACTACACCAAATAAACCTAGAATAACTTCCCTAACCAAGAGTACAAATCACTAACAAACTCTAGATAAAATCCAGTCTGCAAGTAACACCATGAGTTATATTACTGATCTTTTTTGATCCAAAAGTCAAACCTTTAACCTCTTAAATGTTTTTGCTAACTTAAAATATCTCATACAATGCTATATTCCATCCTATATTTAGCCAAGCAGCAAGAGAAAGCATGCCTTTCCCATACAGCAGGGCAATGATATAAACATCAACACAGATGCTCTGCCAGGAAGAGCTGGACTTCTCAAGCACTTGATCATTATGGAATGCACCAACTGTTTTGGATAATCTCGTGCCAGCTCCCCTTTTGCTCCACACTCCCCTCTGGGAGTGGCCAATCTTGTCCTGGTCCTAATTTTTCATTTTACTCCTCCATAACACCCCTCCCCCATTACCAAAAAGATGAGAAATGGCATTTATGCCTAGCAATGAAAAAGCAGGCTCACTTCCCCAAACAGACCAAAACTTTAAAACAATTAACCCTCCCCTCTTCTTTCAGATAAATTACTAAGTATAAAATGCAATCTGTTTCCTTTGTTTACTCAATATGAACAATTTGTAAATGACTCAAGGATAAAATTCAGAAAATGTTGTGCTAAATTAGAACCATTATAAACATGCTAATGACTCAATGCTTGAGTAAAACATGCATGATCGGTGTGAAAAAATAGATTTAGTTCCTGTGAAATTTTGTTGTGCTGCCTTAAAACGATTTGGTCATTAAATCAGATATATTCCTTCCAGGAAAAATGTTAATTCCAAAACCACTTTACTAGATAATACAGTTTGTGTGTGTGTGTGTGTGTGGCAGTGGAAGCTATTGGAAATGTAATTAGAACTGTTAGATGCAAGATTCTGGCATGCTCATAAGGAAGAAAAAGTCCCACACCACATTTGAAACCTGCACATACACATACAGACATCATCATAATCAGTACAATATTCTCTCTATACACAATTTTTATCTGCCAAAGTCTTAGATTTTTTTTTCATAGGCATTCTTTAAAACCAGTACTTAATGTATGTCAGTGAAAGTCACATTGTTCTATCAGTGCACGTAAGAGGTACCTCTTTTATCTGCTTTCCAAGGCTGCCTAATACCTATAACAGTAACAGGAATTGTTCAAAAGCAACTGCTGCTGACATTTCCTTCAAAGCACAACTGCTACCAATGCCAATCTAGAAAAAGAGGGAAACATATAGCAGGTGATTCAGAAACTTATGGCCTGCTGCTATAGCTAAAAAAGACTTCAATGATCATAAAGATCAATACCCTCATTTCAGAAATGAGAAAACAGAGTCAAGATAAGGAAGTCACCTGCCTTGCCAATGTCAAAATGTTGGTGGCAGAGTCCCAACTTCAGTTCAGTGCTTGATTTGCTGACATGACTAAATCATTATTTGAACAGAGGTTTGACTGTCCCCACAATGTAGCATCCAAAAGTGAAAAATAAAAAATTTTCTACTTATTATTTGCTTTAGAAATGAAATAAGACACTCTAATTCTTTGGAGAGGTGTGCAAAAAATCCCACATATTGCAATGAAAACCAACAGTGTTCAACTGCCAGTTCTCCTGTTCACACTCACTTATGCTGGTTTTCCTTTCCTCCACAACTCTTTTTCCATAATGCTTTATTTTGTTTGAATTACAAGCTCTCCTTTTCTGAATACCATCCACTAATGAATAGGTAACGGTTTGCTAAAATTACTGTTGAACTCATAAGGTAATTCCTTCCAAGGTAAGTTTTATTTTCATCTATCAGAAGTGCAGGCTGAAGCCTTGGTTTTTCACTGTAGTATTTTGCCCAGGAGGCCTTCAAATGTGCCACAATTTTAATGGAATAAAAATGTTCCATTAGAAACTATGGCTGTCCATGTTGCTAAAATATTACTCATCGTGACATCTTCTCTATACCCTATTTTCTGCTTCTGCTCTTTGGGTTCTACAACTATTTGTTTTATTTTTACTTTTTAAAACATATACTTCACTTTTTTAAACTGTATTCTAATTTCTGTGGAAATAATCATTTTTGCATCCAGTGTGTCCTATATTCTTTATTTTGGTTTATTTGGGAAAATATTTCTGACTGCTGTTGTCTTGATGAGAGTGGTCATAGTTCTGTGTTGCTTGCCTTCTACTGCTCCCCCTAGCCACACAAAGAGAAATTTGATCCAATCAGAATTACCTGCTGGAACTATCTAAAGGCTCTCTCACGCTCAGGTTGGAAGCTGTAAACATGTGGATCTCGAACAGTCATGACCATCCCACCTGGCACATAGATAGAGCCTGCCTGCAATAAGAGTGAATGAAGCCAAAAATACAAAGAAAAGCAGAAGGAGCAGCAATAATAATGGATAGAGAAAAAAATCTTTACATCATGTTAGCACACTTACATCCCAAAATAGATAAAACTGAATTTTATTTCTGGGCTTTTGGTAATGTAAGCCAATACATTTCTATTAATTTGAGTTGGGTTTCTGCAAGTTGCAACTTAAAAAAAATCTAAACATTATGAAAACCATAACCAAAAGTGTCATACATACACGAATGTGTTATATTCTAAATTTTAAGCATCTGGAAACCACCAAAGAGTTAATGTGTACTACCACATTAAAATATTTATTATGTATACAGTCATGAGCTGCATAAAGACAAACTCCACATACAATGGTAGTCTTCTATAAGATTATAACATCATATTTTTACTGTACCTTTTCTATCTTTAGATCCACAATTATTTACCATTGGGTTACAACTGCCTACAGTATTTAGTATAGTAACATGCTGCACAGGTTTGTAGCCTAAGGGCAATAGGTTATACTATATAGCCTAGGTGTGTACTAGGCCATACCATCTAGGTTTGTGTAAGTACCCTCTATGATGTTTGCATGACAATGAAATTGCCTAGGAATGCATTTCTCTGAATGTATCCTCATTGTCAAGCAACATGTGACTGTACTTTGAAATAAACTTCTTGCTTCATTGAAAGATATACAAAGACCTTAAGGCAAATGTTTATACCAAAAGAAAACACAGCAGAAATTGAGTGAAAACTGAGGCTCATTTAAAAAAAAAAAAAAAAAAAAAAAAAAAAAACCTAATCATATTAAAACAGTAATCCCTGACTTTAAAGTTATGTGTTCAAAACAGCTTCACTGTTCTGATTAATTGACTTTATATTTAATGTCATAATATTAAATTATAAAATAAGATTTTACTGATAAAATATCAATTTTTATCTATTTTATTTTATATATCGGCAATCCACAAAAGATCAATTTAAAACAAGGTTATATTCCTCAATTTGGTTTTAAGGACCCTTTATAGTTTGACCCTGGTGCTTAATTTCCTATTATTCCATTTACATGAAACTCTTCTTTTTGTCCAAATGAGTACACCAAGCATGCCTGTCTCCACTGTACATACCTGTGCTTTTTCACTTCCCCTCTTTGATCACCACATCCTCCTGACTTGAATGTCTCCCCACTTTTTGACACTTATGAAAAACCCTCCTATTCTACTGTGCCTACATCAAATGCCACCTCCTCAATCATGCCTTGATTCATCACTTCAAACATAACTTCTGATCTCCTCAAGGAAAATAATTAACACTTGCTGAGCACATATCTGTCAGGCACTGTATTTTTTTATATTCTTCTCATCTATCAATCAACTCAATCAACTCATTTAACTCTGAATTTTATGACTGCTTTTATATCTACCAACACTAGTATTTATCTATACCACAATATAACTACATATTACGTTTCTTGATGGTCAGGGAACGTTTCTGATACCACTTTGTGTTTTTCCATAATGCTTAACCCAGAGCTCTGCACATAAATCCTAAAACTAATTCCCTGATATACAAAAAAAGGATCATGACTATTGTGTGTCAAGCAGCTATAAAACTAGATTTTTAAATTAACTATATTCACATATAATTTACATATAATAAAATGCACCCATTTAAAATATAAATTTAGTAAGTTTTGACAAATTATATATTCATGTAGCTGCACCCCCCCAAAAGAAGACACAGAACATTTCTAAAAAGTTATCTTATGCTCCCTTTCCAGGCAATCATCCATGCTCCTGGACTTAGGCAACCACTGATATGATTTCTATCACTATAAAATAATTTTGCCTATTCTTGAATTTCATAAAAATGAAAGTATACAATATATTCTTTTTTGGATATGAATTCATTCATTCAGCATAAAGTTTTTGAGATTCATTCATGTTGTAGCATGAATTAGTAGTCTGGTCCTCTTTATTAATTTCCTTTTTATGAATACAACACATAATGTCTGTATAATGTGTATCTATTCATCTGTCTATGGACATGTGGGTTGTTTTCAGTTTAGAGGTATTAGAAATAAAACTAATATACAAATTCATTCACAAGTCTTTTTATGACTATATTTTTTCCCCCTTTAAAAATTGAATTTCCTCTAAAAGTGGGGTAGCTATATGCCTGACTTTATTTTTATAAATTGCCAAAAGGTTTTCCAAAGTGGTTGCATCATTTTATACTTCCACCAACAATGTATGAGCGTTCTAGTTGTTTCATATCCTCAACAATATGTCTTAGTGTTAGCAGTTTAATTTAGTCATCCCGGAGGGTATAAAGTGGTATTTTAATGTAGTTTTATTTATATTTCCTTAATGACTAAGATATTGAGCATATTTTCATATGCTTTTTGACCATTCATATATATTTTGCCCATTTTTACTTTGGGTTGTGAAGTCATCTCTCAAATATATGTAATGTAAATATTTTTACCTAGTCTACAGCATGCCTTTTGGTTTTCGCAAGGTGTCTTTTGAGGAGCTAGAGTTTTCACTTTAATGTGATTTAATTATCAAATTTTTAATGACTAGTATTTTCTGGATTCTAAGAAATCTTTGTCTATATTAATATCACAAACTTTTTTTCTATGTTTTCTTCAAGAAACTTTAGAGTTTAGTTTTACATTTAGGTCTATGATCAATTTTAATTTATTTTGTATGTATGCTATGAGGTAAAAGATAAAATTAATTTTCTTTCATATAAATATCCAGTTGTTCCAGCATCATTTGTCAAAAAGATCATTTTTTTCCCAATGAATTATCTTGGCTTAACTGTTGAAAATAAAAAGACTATGTGTAGAGTGTGTGTGTGTGTGTGTGTGTGTGTTTGTGTGTGTGTGTTTGTAGATCTATTTCTTAATTCTCTTTTCTGTTCTATTAATCAATTCATTATCCTTACTATAATACCAAACTGTCTTCATTGTTGCAGCCTTATAATAAGTCTTGAAATCACATGGAATAAGAATCTGTTCTTCTATTTCAAATTTGTTTTAGCTATGCTAAGTCCTTTGTATTTTCAGATAAATTTTAGAATTGGTTTGCCTACCAAAAAAAAAAAAAAAAAAAAAAAAAAAAAAAGATTTTCTGGAATTCTGATTGAATTTGTCTTGAATTTACAGGAAAATTTTAGGATTATATCTAATATTAGCATTTAAAGATATAAATTTCCTTCTAAGTGTTACTTTAGCTGCATCCCATACATTTTATTAGGTTGGGTTTTCATTATCATTTAGTTTAAAATATTTTACAATTTTCCTTGTTCTTTCTTCTTTCTGGTAAATGATTTATTTAGAAATATGTGGTTTAACTGCCAAATAATTTGAATTTAAAAATGTTTCCTTTTCTTATTGATTTGTAATTCATTTCCATGTCAGAAAATATACCCATTATAGTTTCAGTCATTTTACATTTGAGATTTGTTTTATAGTATGGCATATGCCTTATCTTGGGGATGTTCCTTATTCCTTGAAAATAATAATTATCCAGATATTTTTTAGTGTAGTGTTCTAGCAACATCAATTAGGTTAAGTTGATAATTTTGTTCAGGTGTTCTACATTCTTATAGATTTTTCTGTCTACTTGTTTTATCAAATTCTAAAAGATGTGTGTTAAAATGGCCAAGAATACTTAGATTGTGGCTGTGTCTTTTTCTTCTTTTGGTTATGCAATATTTTGCTTCATGTATTTTGAGGTTCTGTTATTATTAATAGATGTATACATGCAGAAATATTATGTCTTCTTGGTTAATTGAACCTTTAATCATTATGAAATGTCCTTCTTTATCTCTGATAATATTCCTTCTCCTGGAGTCTACTTTTATATTAATAAAGCCTTTTAAGCCTTCTTATCATAAGTGTTTTCATGGTACATCTTCAAAAACCCTTTTAACATATTTACATCTTTATTATGTCTCTTGTAGTCAGCATATTAATTGGGTCTTGTTTTTTGTTAATCCAATCTGATAATCTCTGCCTTTTAAAAATTTGTATAATTCGTCCATTTAGATTTAATGTAATGATTGTTAAGTCTACCATCTTCCTATTTTTAATCTGTCCTTTGTTCCTTTGTTCCTCTTTTCCTCGCTTTTTAATTATTATTTTTTGTTTACAATTCTACTTATCTCCTCTATTGGTTTATTAACTATACCTCTTTATTTCATTATTTAAATGATTGATCCAGGGTTTATTACATGCATCCTTAACTTATAATGGTCTACCTTCAAATAATATACCATTTCAAATACGAAGTAAGGAACATTAAAACACTTTTATTTTGTATTATTGCTGTCATAGGCATTAGTTCTATATGTTTAAAACCTCATATATGGTTGTTGTTTATTCTATGGAATCAATCATATTTTAAGAAAATTAATCATTAGAAATTAAATGTCATATGCCTCCAGAGTCACCATTTACAGTAATCTTCATTACTTTTTAAAATCTAAGTTTCCATCTAGCATTATTTTCTTCAGCCTGAAGAAATTTCTTTAAAATTTTTATAATTAAAACCTACTAGCAATAAATTGTCTGAACTTTTTTCTTTAATGTCTTTATTTCGCCTTCAGATGTGAATATTTTTTCTAATTATAAAATTGTAGGTTGCAATTTTTTTAGGACTTCAAAATATGTCATTGTGATATTTAACTGAATTGGCTCTGATGTGAGGAATCATTCCTATCTTTGTTCCACTGTATATAACCTATCTTTGGCTACTTCTAAGACTCTCTTTCATTTGTTTCCAGCCATTTGATTTTGATATGCTTTGGTATACACTCTTCTCTGTGTTTATACTTCTTGGATCTAAAGGATTACATTTTTTAACAAATTTATTTATTGTTAATTGTTCATTATTATGGGCACATAATAGTTGTATATATTTACAGGTACATGTGATGTTTTGATACAAGCATGCAATATGTAAAAATCAAATCAAGGTAACTGTGGTATTCATTACCTTAAGTATTTGCCATTTCTTTGTGTTAGGAACATTCCAATTCTATTATTCTAGTTATTTTTAAATACATAGCAAATTATCATTAACTATAGAAACCCTCCTGTGCTACCACATACGAGCTCTTTTTCATTATATACACTTTTGTACCCATTAACTCTCCCCATTTTATCCCCTGCTCCCCATTATCCTTCCCAGCTACTGGTAATCACCATTCTACTATGTCCGTGAGTTCATTTGTTTTTTAAGCTCTCACGTATAAGTGAGAATATGTGACAAATATCTTTCTGTGCCTGGCTTATTTTTCTTAATGTAATATCCTATTGTTCGATCCATGTTGTTGTAAACAACAAGATTTCATTCCTTTTTATTGCTGAATAATATTTATTGTATATATGTGCCATGTATCACATTTTATATCCATTCATCTACTGATGGACCCTTAGGCTGACTCTGTATTTGGCTATTGTGAGTAGTAGTGCTGCAATACATATGGAAATGCAGACATCTCAATACACTGATTTCCTTTCTGTATTAGTCCATTCTCATGCTGCTATAAAAAAACTGCCTGAGACTGGGTAATTTATAAAGAAAAGAGTTTTAATTGACTCACAGTTCTGCGGGGCTTGGGAGGCCTCAGGAAATTTATAATCACGGCAGAAGGGAAAACAAACATGTCCATCTTCACATGGTGACAGGAAGGAGAAGAATGAGAACTGAATAAAGTGGGAAGCCCCTTATAAAACCATCAGATCTTATGAGAACTTACTGTCACAAGAATAGAATAGGGTAGACCACCTACAATTACCCCCCACCAGGTCCCTTCCACGACACATGGGGATTAAAAGAACTACAATTCAAGATGAGATTTGGGTGGGGTCACAGTCAAACCATATCATTTTGCCCCGATCCCTCCCAAAACTCATGTCCTCACATTTCAAAACATAATCATGCCCTTCCAACAGTCCCCAAAGTCTTAACTCACTTCAGCATTAACTCAAAAGTCTAAGTTCAAAATCTCATCTGAGACAAGGAAAGTCCCTTCTGCCTATGAGCCTGTAAAATCTAAAGCAAGTTAGTTACTTCCTAGATACAATAGTGGTACAGGCATTGAGTAAATACACCCCTTCCAAATGGGAGAAATTAGCCAAAACAAAGGGGTTACAGGCCCCACGCAAGTCTGAAATCCAATATGGCAGTCATTAAACCTTAAAGTTCCAAAATGACTTCCTTTGACTTCATGTCTCACATCCAGGTCATGCAGATACAAAAGGTAGGCTTCCATGGCCTTGGACAACTCCACCCCTATGGCTTTGCAAGGTAAAGCCCAACCCCTGGCTGCTTTCAGTGGCTGGCATTGAGTGTCTGTGGCTTTACAGGTACACGGTGCAAGCTGTCGATGGATCTACCATTTTGGGGTCTGGAGAATGGTGGCCCTCTTCTCACAGTTCTACTAGGCAGTGCCCCAGTGGGGACTCTGTGTAGGGGTTCCAATCCCACATTTTCCTTCCACACTGCCCTATCATAGGTTCTCCATGACAGTTCCACCTCTGCAGCAAAATTCTACCCAGACATCCTGGTGTTTCCATACATACTCCGAAATCTAGGCAAAGTTTCCAAAACCTCAATTCTAGACTACAGTGCACCCTCAGACCCAACACCACATGAAAGCTGCCAAGGTTTGGACCTTGCACCCTCTGAAGCAACAGCCTGAGCTATACTTTTGCCCCTTGTAGCCACAGCTGGAGCAGAAGCAGCTGGAATGCAGGGCTTCATGTCCCAAGGCTACACAGAGCAGGGGAGCCTTGGGCCTGGCCTACAAAACCATTTTTCCCTCCTAGGCCTCTGGGTCTGTGATGGTAGGGGCTGCTGTGAAGGTCTCTAACATGCTCTGGAGACATTTTCCCCATTGTCTTAGAGATTAATATTTGGCTCTGGCTGGGCACGGTGGCTCACGCCTGTAATCCCAGCATTCTGGGAGCCCAAGGCAGGCAGATTATGATGTCAGGAGATCTAGACAATCCCAGCTATCACGGCGAAACCCCATCTCTACTAAAAATACAGAAAGAAAATTAGCTGGGCATGGTGGCACATGCCTGTAGTCCCAGCTACTCAGGAGGCTGAGGCAAGAGAATCCCTTGAACCCAGAAGGCAGAGGCTGCAGTGAGCCAAGATCGTACCACTGCACTCCAGCCTGGGCAACAGACTCTGTCTCAAAAAAAAAAAAAAGAAAAGAAAAGAAAGAAAAAGAAAAAAAAGGAAAAAAAATTTTGGCTCCTTGTTACATATGCAAATTTCTGCAGCAGGCTTGAATTTCTCCTGAGAAAATAGGTTTTTCTTTTCTATTGCATCATTAGGCTGAAAATTTACCAAACTTTTATGCTCTACCTCTTCTTGAACACTTTGCCACTTAGAAATTTCTTCTGCCACATATCTTGAAGCATCATTCTCAAGTTGAAAGTTCCACAAATCTCTAGGGCAGGGAAAAATGCTGCCAGTCTCTCTAATGCAAAACAAGAGTCACCTTTGCTCCAGTTCCCAACAAGTTCCTTATCTCCATCTGAGCCAGCTTCAGCCTGGACTTCACTGCCCATATCACTATCAGAATTTTGGTCAAAGCCATTCAACAAGTCGCTAGGAAGTTCCAAACTTTTCCACATCTTCCTATCTTCTTTTGAGCACTCCAAACTGTTCCAACCTCTGCCTGTTATCCAGTTCCAAAGTCACTTCCACATTTTTGGGTATCTTTATAGCAGCACACCACTCTACCAGTACCAATTTACTGCATTAGTACATTCTCACACTACTGAAAGAACTGCCTGAGACTGGGTAATTTATAAAGGAAAGAGATTTAATTGACTCACAGTTCTGCAGGGCTGGGGAAGCCTCAGGAAACTTACAGTCATGGTGGAAGGGGAAGCAAACACATCCTTCTTCACATGGCAGCAAGGAAGGAGAAGAATGAGAGCTCAGTAAAGGGGGAAGCTGCTTATAAAACCATCAGATCTCGGCCAGGCGTGGTGGCTAATGCCTGTAATCCCAGCACTTTGGGAGGCCGAGGCAGGCATATCACGAGGTCAGGAGATCGAGACTATCCTGGCTAACATGGTGTAACCCCATCTCTACTAAAAATACAAAAAATTAGCCGGTCATGGTGGTGGGCACCTGTAGTCCCAGCTACTCAGGAGGCTGAGGCAGGAGAATGGTGCAAACCTGGGAGGCGGAGCTTGCAGTGAGTCGAGATCGCGCCACTGCACTCCAGCATGGGTGACAGAGCGAGACTCCAACACAACAACAACAAAACCCAGCAGCTCTCGTGAGAACTTACTATCATGAGAATAGCATGGAGGAAACTGCCTTCATGATTCAATACCTCCCACTGGATCTCTCTCATGACACATAAAGATTATGGGAACTACAATTCAAGATGAGATGTGGGTGGGGACACAGCCAAACCATATCATTTTCTTTTGAATTTATATCCAGCACTGGGATTGCTGGATCATAAGGTAGTTCTATTTTAGTTTTTTGAGGAACCTACATACTGTTCTCAATAGTGGTTATACTAACTTATATTCAAACAAACAGTGTACGAGGGTTCCCATGCCTCCACATCCTTACCAGCATTCAGTATTACCTGTCTTTGGACATAAGCTATTTTAACTGTTGTGAGATGATATTTCATTGTAGGTTGTATTTGTATTTCTCTGATGATTAGTGATGTTGGGCATTTTTTCATTTACCTGTTTGCCATTTTATGTCTTCTTTTGAGAAATATCTACGTAGATATTTTACCCATTTTTAAAATTTGTTTATTTGGCTTTTTCCTACTGAGTTTTTTAGCTCCTTATATATTCTGGTTGTTAATCCCTTCTTATATGGGTAGTTTGCAAATATTTTCTACCCTTCTGTGGATTGTCTGTACACTTCGTTAATTGCTTCCTTTGCTATGAAGAAGACTTTTATCTTGATGTGATCCCATTCGTTCATTTTTTATTTGATTGGCTTTGCTTTTGAGGTCTTATTCAAAAAATCGTTGCCCAAATAAATGTCCTGGAGTGTTTCTCATTGTGTTTTTCTAGTAGTTTCTTAATTTCAGACCTTAAAGTCTTTATTGGATTTTTGTATATGGTGAGATACACAGTTCTAGTTTCATTCTTCTCGATATGGACATCCAGTTTTCTCAGCACCAGTTTTTTGTTTTTGTTTTTGTTTTTGTTTTTAATTTATTTATTATTATTATACTTTAAGTTGTAGGGTACATGTGCATAACGTGCAGGTTTGTTACGTATGTATACTTGTCAGCACCAGTTTTAAAAGAAACTATCCATTCCTGAGTGTATGTTCTTGGCATCATTGTTGAAAATAATTTGACTACAAATGTGTGTATTTACCTGTGGGTTCTTTATTCTGTTCCATTGATCTATGTGTCTTTTTTCATGCCAACTTATGCTGTTTGGTTCCTATAGCTTTGTAGTATAATTTGAAGTCCAGCTTTGTTCCTTTTGTTTAGGATGGTTTTGGCTGTTCTGGGTCTTTGTGGTTCCATATTAACAAATTTAGAATTTTTCAGCCATTATTTCTTCAAATCTTTTAAATGTTTATACTCTTCAGCCATTCCATTACACATATGATATACTGTTATTTCTCAAAGGCTATGTGGCCCTGTTCATTGTTTTTTCTGCCTCTTTTCCTCTGTAATTCTATCTGGATAGTTTCCATTGTCCTCTCTTCGGTTTCATTACTATCTTAATTTGCAACTGATTATCTGCATTTAAATTTTCTAACTATTGTATTTTTCAGTTCTTGGATTTCTACATGATCTTTTTTATTGTTACATTTATCTCTTCATTATGTTCATATTTTCCTTTAAATCCTTGACTGCATTTATAACAGCTGTTTTACAGTCATTGTCTGATAGTTCTATTCCCTCTGTAATTTCTGGGTCTCCTTCTATTAACTGATTTTTCTCCTATTTATAGGTCACATTGTCTTGCTTCTTCATGTGTTATTTTTACTGGATACTGGATAATATGTATAATACATTGCTGATTTTTTAGAATTTGTTCTGTTCTTATAAAGGCTTTTGAACTCTTTCTTCTAATGGGTATTAATTTATTCACAGCTCACCTTGATATTTTTGAGGCTTGTTTGGAAGCTCTGTTATGATGGCTATAGAGTAGTCTTTACTACAGGACTAGTTTACCCTATTCCAAGGGTGTGGTCTTTCTGGGTCTCTACCAAAGCCTACGTGTTTAATGAAAACACTCTACCATAGCAAGCTGAAACTTAAATGTTTCACAGTAATGTGTATAGCCCCAACAGTTTTTCAGTTTACTATTTTTTTCTTTTCCAGGTAATTGTTCTTTGCCCAGTCTCTTGTAGTTACACCCTATTCACATACAGGTTAGTATTTAGCCAAGGCTTAAGGAAACTCTGAGAATCTATTCTGCAAATTATAGCTACTACAATTTTCCCAAACTCTGATCTCTGACAACTGAGCTGAGTGAGGCTGCCCTATTGTACTTTGGCTGCCTCTCCCTATATCAGGTTCTGATAAATGTCACCAGGTAGAAAGCCAAGCTAATCTCATGGCTTACTTTATTTTCCTTCCCTCATATATTGCAGCATAGTGCTATTGTCTAATTTCTTAAAACAGTTATTTCATACAGTTGATCAAGAGTTCTCATTGTTTATATTAGGAGGTTAATTTCAGTACCAGTTACTTCTTTATGGCCAGAAGCAGAAGTAGAATATTACTTTTTAAAAGGGTGTTGTCTCAGAAAATGATTCTCTGCCATTTACTTTTTTAAAAGATGGTTTAGGGGTTTCCCCATTAAGTTTCTATTAATATTTGGTTTTCATTTAGAGGCAGAGGGGTAGCCAATCTTTATAAAGCAGGGGTTCCCAACCCCTGGGCCATGGACTGGTACCAGTCCGTGGCCTGTTAGGAACTGGGCCACAGAGCAGGAGGTGAGCAGCAGGCAAGTGAGCATTACCACCTGAGCTCTGCCTCCTGTGAGATCAGCAGTGGCATTTGATTCTCATAGGACTGAGAACCTTATTGTGAATGGCACATGCAAGAGATCTATACTGTGCTCTTCTCATGATAAAGAATTTTGAGTATCATTAAATTTTATAAAACATAATTGCAAGCCATGGCCTTGCCATTTTTAGAATAATAGAATATCATGGCTAAAAGAGCTTCTGGAGATTTAACAGAATGAAAACAGGAAACCATAAACTTAAAACCTAGCATTAGAAATTATATCACATATAAATGGACTAAGCATGACATATTAAAGATAGTAAAAAGTGAATGAAAACCAGATCTCAATTAGGTTGTTTATAACAGATAAACTTTAACTATAAAAACACAAAAAATATTGAAAGTAAACAAGATAAGTGGGGTTATATCATGTAAACACTAACTCCAAAAAAGCTGATGTAAATGTATTAATATCAGATAAATAATACTCTAAGTCAAGAAGCATCAATAAAAAAAGTATCACATAATAATTAAAGGAACAATCCAACAATCCTAAAATTACATAAAACCAGTAACATAAACCAAAGCTGACAAAGAAAAATAAAGATATACCCACATAATTGAGATTTTAATACAGCTGTCTAAATAGAAAAAGAGAAAAACCAACAGAGATACAGAATATTTAAATAAGATTAACTTACATTCACTAATTCACATATATCAAACATTACACTCAACAATTACATAATATACATTTTGTTCAAGTGCACACAGAAAATGACTCATATAGATCGCATGTTGAATGATAAATCAAGTCTAAACAAATTTTAACACCCTAGAGGGTATGGTCTTTTATCACAATGGAATCCAAACAGAATTCTGTAATAGAAATATAATTAGAAAATCCCTCAAATGATTGGGATTTAAACAACACATTAAAACAATCTATGGGGCAAAAATAAACACAATGAAAATTAGAAAATATTTCAAACTGAGTTATAATGAAAATCTGACATCTCAAATTTGTATGTCTGCTAATGCAGTTATTAGAACCTTAAATTCATATATTACAAAAGCAGAAAGGTTGAAAATTAATTACCTAAGCTCCATCTTAAAAGCTGGAAAAAGAAATAAATGCCTGAAAATGAACAATTAAGGAAGTATCAGAGAGCATCAGTGAAATAGAAACTGTAGTCTCACAGAGCAAAATAATAAGCAAAACCAAAAGATGGATCTTTGAAAAGATTAATGAAATTAATAAACTTTTAGGAAGATTGATCAAGTAATAAATAGCAAAAACACATTATTTATATCAATAATGAAAAAGGAGGCATTATTTCATATGTATGTATTCTTACAGACATTGATAAAGAGAATAGTATGAAGAACGTTATGCTAATAAATTTGAAACTTTAAATAAAACAGAAAACCTCCTGCAAAATATACATATCAAAACAGAAAACAGAAATAGTGCTATATAAAGATATTGGATCTATAATGTAAAGCCTTCCCACAGAGATGACTCCAGGTCCTGATTGCTACACTGGTGAATTGTTCCAAACATTCATGGAAGAAATAATACTAGTGTAGTAACAAACTTGGGAAATACCGTCCAACTCATGTCAGCCAAATATCGACAAGGACATTATGAGAAAAAATAACTTACAGAATCTCCATCATAAACTGAGATTCAAAAATTCTCAAAAAAAAATAGCAAATATAATCTAACAATATATAAAAGGACCAAGACGGTTTATTCCAGGAATGAAAAGTTGCTTGAAGTTTCAAATACCAATCAATATAACATAAAAAACATAAAAAATAATATAATTATATTAGATGCAAATAAAACACGTTATAACATTCAGTATCCATTCATAATTTTTTTTTAAAAAAAAGAACTCTCAGCAATGTAAGACTAGGAGAGTACTTTCAGAAAACATCATTATTAATGGTAAAATAATGAATGTTTTTATCTGAATTCAGGAACAAAACAAAAATATCTACTATTACTTATCTACTATATTATCCTGGTGATCTTAAAGAAATAAGAAAAAGAAGCAAAAAGAACATATAGTAGACTTCCCATTTCCAGTCTGGCATATAAGGAACTTAGCAGTCTTCACTTCATCCTAACAACAAGTAAAAAGCTGAATAAACTGAAAAGTCAACATTTCTTCTTAGATTCATCAGAGAAGTGAAGTCAACCAACAAATTGTTGCCCCCCAGATTCCAGAGAAAGACAGGCAAAAACAGAGAATCACAGCTTACCAGAGCAGAAACCCAGGTACAGAAACCTCCACAGGAACCAGTGTCAGTAGGAACTTCAGAACTGTAATCTACAAACTGCTGGATGCTCAGGGTGCACAACTCTCAGAGTTAAGAACTCCAAGGATACCCAGTTAAAAGGGGATGGCCACACTTTGGGGAGTTTTACTTACAGAATTTCTACCAGGTCCTCATAGAGAATGTCAGAGGAAAATCCCCATGTGATTCCAGCAGGGGGAGGAGAATAGAAAGCATTTTTAAATACACCACAACATTTTGTTTTTTGTTTTTTGTTTTTTGTTTTTTTGTTTTTTAACAAGTCCTGTCTTCAGGAAAAATGATTTTTTCCAGAGCCTAACCTGCTGTTTTATCAGAGCATAACCTACTTAGGGTAAGGGAAATACCCAACTCCAACCCCCTCAAGCCTTCCACTTGGGAGAAGGAAAATACTTAACTCCAGCCCACTCCAGCCATCCTCTCCCACCTAAGAGGGGAAAGTATTGAGAAGCATTTGTGAAATTCACAGTCTGAAGACACAGGCTCACAAAAAACCTGAGATGTAATCATAGGACTATGGAATTCTTACCTTCCCCTCACACATTACCACTACATGACTAAAGTCCTATTTATCACAGTTCCTTTAACCCAGTACTTCATGTCTGCCTTTCAAAAAACAATTACAAGGCATACCAAAAAGCAAAAAACAGTTTAAAGAAACTGGACAGGCTGGGCACAGTGGCTCACGCCTGTAATCCCAGCACTTTGAGAGGCCTAGGCAGGCAGATCACCTGAGGTAGGGAGTTTGAGACCAGCCTGACTAACATGGAGAAACTCTGTCTCTACTAAAAATACAAAAAATTAACCAGGCATGGTGGTGCATGCCTATAATCCCAGTTATTCAGGAGGCTGACGTAGGAGAATTGGTTGAACCCGGGAGGCAGAGGTTGTGGTGAGCCAAGATTGCACCATTGCACTCCAGCCTAGGCAATAAGAGCGAAATTCCATCTCAAAAAATAAAAGAAACTGAACAAGCATCAGAACCAGAGTCAAATATAGCAGTCCTATGAGGAATGTTTAGAATTATTAGACCAAAATTTTAAAATATATAACTAATATGGCTGTTTTAGTAGAAAAAGTAGAGAGTATGCAGAAACAGGTGGATAATGTGAGCAGAGAGACATAAATCTAAGAAATAATCAAAAATAAAGGCTAGAGATTAAAAACACTGTCACAAAAATGAAAAATTCCTTTGCTGGGCTTACTAGTAGACTGAATATGACTAAGAAAAGAATCTGTGAGCTTGAGGACATATCAACAGAAGTCTCCAAAGGAAAATAAGACTGGAAAAAAAAAACCAGAGTATTCAATAACTGTGGAACAAATACAAATGGTATAACATGTGTATAATAGGAATACCAGAAGGAAAAGAAAAAGAGAAAGGAAGAGAAACAATATTTGAAGAAATAATTCCTGAAAATTTTCTCAAATTAATGTCAGACACCAAATCACACAGATCCAAGAAGCACAAAGAACACTAAGTATGATAAATGTCCAAAAAAATACACCTAAGCACATCATATTCAAACCTCAGAAAATAAAACATAAAGGAAAAACCTTGAAAGAAGTCCAGGGTTAGGAGAGTGAGTGGGAAACACTTAACCTATAGGGAAGCAAATAAAAGAATTACATATGATTTCTCCTCAGAAACCATGCAAACAAGAATATGGACTGAAATATTGAAAGTAATGAGAAAAAAAACTTAGCATTTTGTACCTGTAAAATTATCCTTCAAAAGTAAAGTAAAAATGAAGACTTTCTCACACAAGTAAAAATTGAGGAAATGTGTTGCCAGGAGATGTTGAAGTTCTTCGGAGAGAAGGAAAATTATACAGTTTAGAAACTCAGATATACATACAAAAAGGAAGAGCATTAATAAAAGAAAACCCTATTTTCTTATTCTTAATTGATCTAGAGATAAGTTTGTTCAAAATAATAGCATCAATATACTTGATTATATATACATATACATTGCATTCATATATATTACATACATGGATAGTTATACATAAGAATATCATTTTTCATACATATATACTTATGCATATGTGAAGGAATGACAGCAGTAATACAAGGGATGGGATGGAGGAATTCAGAATATTTTGTTATTATAAGGTACCTGCACACCTTGTGATGCAGTACAGTTATTTGAAAGTGGACTTAGATTAATTGTAAATGAATAATGTAAACTCTAGGCCAACCACTTAAAAGAAGTATAAGTGATAGCTTAACAAAATAAGATAAAATGGAATAATATAAATGCTCAATTAAAACCACAAAAGGCAAAAAAATGCATGGAAAGCAAAAATAAAAATGAGCGACAAGGACAAATAGAAAACAGTACCAAATATGGGTAGATACTAATCCAACTATATCAATAATCATAAATGTCAGGGGTCTAAATATACCAATTTAAATACAGAGATTGTCAGAATGGGTCAAAGAAATAAGACCCAACTATATATTATCTACAAGAAACGCACTTTACATATAAAGATACATATAGATTAAAATAAGAGATGAAGAAAGATAGATATACCATGCTAACATATCAAAATAAGTGAAAGTAGCTATAGTAATAAGACAAAGCAAACTTCAGAGCAAGGACAGTTATCAGGAATAAAAAGAGTATTTCAAAATATTAAAGGGGTCGATATTACCAAAGATATAATGATCCTTACTGTGTATAGACCTAATAACAGAACATCAAAATATATGAGGCAAAAACTGCCAGGAGAAATAGATGAATTCACTACTATAGTTGAAGATTTTAACACCCCTCTATGAAAAGTGAACAAATTCAGCAGGCAGAAAATCAGTA
Organism: Papio anubis; assembly: GCF_008728515.1. Taxonomy (NCBI): domain Eukaryota; kingdom Metazoa; phylum Chordata; class Mammalia; order Primates; family Cercopithecidae; genus Papio; species Papio anubis. The sequence goes on from NC_044987.1 coordinate 75,594,430, forward strand.
AGAACATCATTGAACTCAACAACACCATCAATCAACTAGATATAATTGATATCTATAAACTACTTCATCCATCAACAGCAGTTTACACATTCTTCTCAAACTCACATGGAACAGTCACCAAAACAGACCACATTCTGGGCTATAAAACACAACTTAACAACTTGAAAACAATTGAAATCATATGTCTGCTCTCAAACCACAATGGTTTTAAACTAGAAATCAGTAACAGAATGATAGCTGGAAAAATCCAAAATACATGAAGATTAAACAACACACTTTTAAATAACACATGTATTAATGAAGAAATCTCAAGAGAAATTTTAAAATATTTTGTACTAAATTGAAATAAAAATACAACTTATCAAACTGTGTGGGATACAGTGAAAGCAGTGCTGAGACGGAAGCATATAGTGTCAATTTAAAAGCAATAAGCTGAGCCTCCACTTTAGAAAACTAGAAAAAGAAGAGCAAATTGAGTACAAAGTAAGAGAGAGAAAAAAAGAAATAACAAAAACTAGACCTGAAGTCAACAAAACTGAAAACAGGAAATCAATAAAGAAAGCCAATAAAACCAAAAGCTAATATTTGGAAAGACCAATAAAATAGATAAACTTCTAGTCAGACTAAAGGAAAAAAAAAAAAGAGAAGACATAAATTGGTAATATCAAAAATGAGGGAAGGAACATCATTACAGTTCCCATGGACAATTAGAAATCTTTTTAACAACTCCATAGCCACAAACTTAATAACCTAGATGAAATGAACGAATTCCTTGAAAGACACAATCTGCCATAATTTACACAAGAGAAAAGACACAATCTGCCAAAACTCATGCTGAAAGTCCTTTATCTATTAAAGAAATTAAATCAATAATTAGTAACCTTCCAAAACAAAAGCACCATGCCCAGATTTAAGGAATAAATGATGCCAATTCTATAACATTTCCTTCAGAAGATAGAAGCAGAGGGAATATTTCCTAACTCATTTTATAAGGTCAGCATTATCCTAATATTAAAACTAGACAAAGATATTATAAGAAAATAAAAACCATACATCAATAACTCTCATGAACACAAATGCAAGAATCCTCAAGAAAATATTAGCTAATTGAATCAAATAATGCGTTAATGGAATTATATACCACAATCAAGTGGGATTTATCCCAGTTATGCTAGGCTGGCTCACCATTCAAATCTCAGTTAATGGAATACATCACACATCAACAGGCTAACAAAGAAAAATCATATGATCATATTGATACAGAAAAACATTTGACAAAATTCAATACCCATTCATGGCTAAAAAAAAAAAAAAACTCTCAGTAAGCTAGGAATAGAGGGAATGTCCTCAACTTGGTAAAGAGCATCTATAAAAAACATTGAGCTAACATCACACTTAATGGTAAGAAACTCAAAGCTTTTCCAGTAAGATTGGAAACAAGGGGAGGTTGTCCCCTCTTACCATTGTTTTTCAGCATCATACTGGAAGTCCTAGCTAACGCAGTTAAAAAAATAAAATAAATAAAGGGTATATAGATTGGAATGAAAAAATAAAACTGTCTTTGGTCACAGATGACATTATCATCTGAGTAAAAAATGAGACATAATTGACAAAAACTCCTGGAACCAATAAGTAATTATAGCAAGGTTGCAAAATACAAGGCTAATATACAAAAGTCAACCACTTTCCTATTTATTAGCAAAGACCAAGTGGAATTTGAAATGAAAAGCACATTACCATTCATATTAGCACTGTAAGAAAGGAAACATTACATACAATAAACATAATACATCTAATAAAATATGTACAAAACCAATATGAGGAAAACTATAAAATCATGATAAAAGATATTAAAGTAGAACTAAATAAATTAGAGATATTCCATGTTTATGGACTGAAAGATTCAGTATTGTCAAGATGTCCATTTTTCCCCATTTGATCTATAGATTCAATGCAGTTCCAATCAAAACCGCAGCAAATTGTTTTGAGGGTATCAACAAATTGATTATAAAGTTTATATGAAGAGGCAAAAGACACAGAATAGCCAACTTACTATTGAAGAACAACAACAAAGTCAGAAAACTGACACTATCCAACTTCAAGACTCAATATAAAGCCACAATAATCAGGACTGTGTGATACTGGTAAAAGAAAAAAAATCAATGAATGGAACAGAACAGAGAGCTCATAAACAGAACCACATAAATATGGTCAACTGATTTTTGACATAAAACAAAGGCAATCTAAAGGAGAAAAGATAATCTTTTCAACAAATGATGCTGAAATAAGTGGACATTTGCGTGCAAAAATAGGAGTCTAGACACATATCTTATGCTCTTCACAAAAATTAACTCAAAATTGATCATAGATCTAACTGTAAAACACAAAACTATAAAATTTCTGGAGATAACATAGGAGAAAACTTAGATGATCTTGGGTATAGCAATAACTTTTTACACAGAATACCAAAGGCACAATCCATTAAAGAAATAATTGATAGACAAGACTTTATTAAAATTAAAAACTACTGCTCTAAAAAGGCACTGTTAAGATAACGAGAAAACATGCCACAGTCTGGGAAAAATATTTGCAAAAGACATATCTGATAAAGGAATGTTACCCAAAATATACAAAGAACTCTTAAAACACAACAATAAGAAAACAACAATCCAATTAAAAAAAGGCAAAAGACCTGAACAGACATCACCAAAGATGATACACAGAGGCAAGTAAGCATATGAAAAGATGTTCAATATCATATATTAATAGAGATATCACTCTCTAATTAAAAGAATTTTTTAAATGACATATCACTACATGCCTATCAGAAGGAACAAAATAGAAAATACTGATGATACCAAATGCTGGTGAGGATGTGGAACAACAGGAACACTCATTCATTGTTGATGGAAATGCAAAATAGTACACTACTTAGCATAGGATACTTTGACAGTTTCTTATAAAACTAACATTCTCTAATCTTATAATCTAGTAATCATGTTCTTTAGTTTTTCTCAAATAAAAACTTATGTTCACACAAAAACCTGCACACAAATGGTTATAGCAGCTTCATTCACAATTGCTCAAACTTGGAAACAATCAAGATGTCTTTCAGCAGGTGAGTGGATAAATAAATCGTGGTACATCCAGACAATGAAACATTATTCTGCACTGAAAATAAATGAGCTACCAAGCTATGAAAAGACATGAAGGAAACTTAAATGCATTTAAGTGAAAAAAAGCCAAACTGATAAAGCTATTATATATACTGTAATATCCAAACTATCTGGCATTCTAGAAAAAATAAAACTATGAAGACATTAAAAAGATTAGTGGTTGTCAGGGATTGGGGGAGGGATGAATACATAGAGTACAGAGGATTTTTTACTGTAGTGAAACTATTCTGTATGATACTGCAATACTACAATGGTGGATAGACGTCATTATACATTTGTCAAAACCTATAGAATGTACACCACCAAGAGTGAAGCATAATATAAACTACAAACTCTGGGTGATGATGTCAACATAAGTTTATCTGTTGCAACAAATCTACCACTCTGTTATGAGATGCTGATAATAGGGGAGACTGAGAGGGAGGGACAGGCTATATATATATATACACACACACACACACACACATATATATGTACATATATATAGAAACTCTCTGCACTTTGCACTCTATTTTTTGTGAACCTAAAACTGCTATTAAAAATTAAGTTTCTTAATTTTAAAAAGCGTGTAAAGGAGAAAAGAAATAAAATTCACCATTCACAAACAATTTGGTTGTATATTTAGAAATAAATTTAAAGCCTAAAATAAACTGTTAGAATTAAGAAATATATTTAGCAAGATCATTAGATATGAGGCTAATATGAAAATATATTTATTTCACATATTTGCAAAAAATAGAAAATAAATTTTAGAAAACAATAAATCTACAAAATATACAGGGTGTTTACACACATCCATTAAAACCCTACAAAATATTACATTAATAATTTTCTAAAATCCTAAATAGATGGATATATTCTGCTCATACATAGAAACCACAACATTTTTAAAATCTAAATTCTCCCTAAATTGATATATAGATACATTGCAATCCCAATTAAAATCCCAGTAAGTTTTTAATTGACAAGTATATCTAAAATGTATATGTAAACACAAAGGCCCACGATGAGTAAAAAAATTTTGAATAAGAACAAAATTAAAACAGCAGACTACCTTATGAATTTATTGTGAAGCTACACTTAGTAAACAGCTTGCATTGATACAATGGTAACCAATAGACATAGAACAAAATAGAACAAACAGATATCTACTACAAGATTTAAACTCAAAGACATTATGCTGAGTGGAAAAAGTCAAACACGAGAAAAGTGTATACTTTATAATTCCATGTATATGAAGTTCAAGAACAAACAAAATTAATCTATGGTAATAAGAGTGAGAATAGTTATTATCTCTCAGGGGTTATGATTGGGAGGGAGGATGAGGGAGTCTTCTAGGATATGAGAAATGTTCCATATCTTGTTATGGATATGGATGGTGGTTACACATATAAAAATATGGTGAAATATAAACACATACGAAAATTTAGTGAAAGATACACTTGATTGCATATTTTACCACATGCATATCATACTTCAGTGTCCCAAATATATTATACATTATATATAATAATATATATTACATATATATTATACATTGTATATTTTTAATATTTTTATATATTATATATTTTTTAAATATAACAAAAGGTTGGCCATATATATATATATACACACACATATATATATATAAAATTTTTTTTTTTGTTTGAGATGGAGTCTCGCTCTGTCATCCAGGCTGGAGTGCAGTGGCCCAATCTCAGCTCACTGCAAGCCCCGCCTGCTGGGTTCATGCCATTCTCCTGCCTCAGCCTCCCGAGTAGCTGGGACTACAGGCACCTGCCACCACACCTGGCTAATTTTTTGTATTTTTTAGTAGAGACAGCGTTTCACCATGTTAGCCAGGATGGTCTTGATCTCCTGACCTTGTGACCTGCCCGCCTCGGCCTCCCAAAGTGCTTGGATTACAGGCGTGAGCCACCATGCCCGGCCCAATGTCCCAAATTTTAAAGTAAAGAAGTACTATTCTTTATTCACACAAATCCTTAAATAATATATGTTATATTGTGAAAATGAAAATAAATACCATTTTTTTAAAGTGACTTTCCCACTTGTTGGAGTAAAATGTATAACCTAGCTGGCCTCTTGAGAGTACTTCAGAAATCAACACAACTATTGCCTGAGCCAAAAAGAGATCATCTGACATTTGGCTATGGATAAGCCACGCTCTTCAGAATAGGAACAAAACTGAAATTATAAGATCTCTATGTGTCTGAAAAATATACGTATTTTTGTCTTGGTTCAATAAAAGGGACACACTGTCTGCCTGCTCTAGCTGGAAGTAAAGTGACACCTTCTATGTGACCATCATCTTCCGAAGACAAGTAGCTGGGGAATTAGTAATGAAGCAGTCTAGGAAAGGTACAAAGTTTCTCCAACCTTTAGTTTCCAATCATCCAAACATTTACCCTTAGAATAAAACCCAAAATCCTTCATATAGCTTAAAAGGTCCCCCATGTTCTGGAACCCACTTACCTCTGCAGGTATTCTCATCACTCTCTACTCTCTCCCTCATACTACGCAGTCTTATTGCACTGAAATTCTTTCAATTCCCCCAAAGCACCAGCTACTATCTGCTATATTCCTTCTATCTTGTGACCTTCATACATACTCTTCCCTCTGTCTGAAACATTCAACCACTCCATTTCATCCAACTAACTCCTATTCAGTTATAATTTAAAAGTCATTTCCTCAATAATGCCTTCAACAGTCCATTGTAATATTATATTACCTAAATAATGACTTTCATCACACTTTGTTAAAATTACTTTACCATCAATCTTCTCTATCAGACTATAAGCTCTATGAGGCCCAGAAATCTGTCTGTCTTGTTGACTATTATATCCTTATCATCTGGCATAGCCATTGGCATATGGTAGACACTAAACGAAAATATGTGTAATCAATGAAAATGAAGATTTCCAATGCAATAAATCTTACTGGTTCCTTGTAACAATCAAATAATATTTTGTGCACTTAATTTTAATACTATTTTTAATCAATGTTTAGTTTCTGTAATTTTTTTCTGCCATAGACTTCAGTTCTTTTTTTTTATTATTATTATACTTTAAGTTCTAGGGTACATGTGGATAACGTGCAGGTTTGTTACATATGTATACCTGTGCCATGTTGGCGTGCTGCACCCAGTTCTTTTTAATATAACAAAAGGTTGGCTACGCTTAGAGCACCACAGAAAACATTTCAAAGCAAGTACTGGTAGCAGTAGAGAACCGAGTAAAAAGGGGGAAAAGTATAATATCAGGTGATAGATCCAGGACACTCTGTAAACTCCCACCACCAGGAAATTCTTCTTCTGGGGTATATACTCCGAACCCTGAAGTTTTGTATAGTTTTTCTTAATAATGGGAGTCTTTCTTTTATTTGAAAAAAAATGACCTACAAATGAACGATAGATTACAAATTCAATGCAGTCTAGATCAGACCATTAGTCTTTAGAAGAATCATTTCTGTCAGAGTTAAGGTGGTAAATTAAGTAATTACCAGGATTTTGAAAACTTCTATCACAAAATTTTATATCAATTTTAAGCTGTATTCATTTTCAACATTTACATTTTAAGTAAAAAGGGAATAAAAGCTAAAAGTATGTTTTTGAAAAGGAAAAATGTTGCAGCCACCAAAACAAGATTGAAATATAAATATGTTCCCTTTTCTTATTATTTTAAGGGGGGAATAAAAAAAATGAGAACAAATTATCAACTAAGTATTGTTCTGCAAAAATTTCAAACACTGAACAGTTCTTTTGATTACATAAAGCACAAAGGCTCTTGCAACAACTCCCTAAACAGCTTGATGATGAACTTGATGTTCTTCTTAATCCTCTATTCAAATTTGACAACTGTTAATAATGTCAAAGAGAATCCATCTATAAACTAAATTGGAGGCTGATAATGTTTTATATCTATGAGTTTTGGCTCTATATGAGCATCAAATGTGGGAACATAACTTCTTACTACTAAATGGCAAGTCAAGCACATCAACAACGTAGTCCTGAAAATCAGTCAGTTATTAGTATACAAGGAGTGTGTACGTTTATTGGCCTAAATGCATACAGAAAAAGATAGTAAAACATATAAACACAGACCAGATACTGAACTAAAGTGAGGAGGAAAATCACTATCAAGATAGGCAGAAACATTTCTTAGGAAGCTGAAATGTGATATTGCTGAACAAACGAAAATAGTGACACCAGTCTAAAAGTGTGCTCTTTAAAAGAGACAGTGTCTCAGAGTGCAAGTTCTGTAAACCATTAGCTATAGCCACAAACCAAAGGGCAATATTTAAAGAAGAGAGCTGCATACCATACCAATAAACTGTCACAAGGATGATAGCATTTGTAGCTGTGCTATCCTTAAAGAGTGCATTTGCCTGGTAACATAGTGCTTTTTACCCATGAAATTATGTTTTCCATACAGATATTTGAAATATATAGGCATTGGCTTTACTGCAATAAATGCCCCTGTGACTCAACCGAAGGAAGAAAAACTGTGGTAACATCTTGAGGTCAGATCAATGATGCATTTAGATCAAAGTGCAGAGAAGAATTCTTAGGTCTTTCCTGAATTTGATGTAAGAATCTTAAAAGGCAAAATAGTTAGTGGCTGAGAAATATTATTCTATGGCTATGTGACAGTTCCATACCTAAAAATCTACCATTTCAATTAGTTCCTAACTCTTTACTTAATGTCTACTCTACTCTCAAATGTCACAAAACTTGCCAAGTTATCCACTGCCAGGTGATTTTTCTCCTTCAAAGCCTTTGTCTTTGTAAGATGTTCTCAAAATCCAAAACTTAAACATATGCAGGTAAAGTAAGCATTTTGATAATTAGGGAGTTTATGTCGAGTGGCTTTTATCAAGGATAACAACAGTAATAAAAATATTAATAATAAGAATGATGGTGATGAGCTCTAAACTTAAAGGAGACTACAACAAGAGTTGAAATTGCTTAAGAACAATAGCCTTGATTTCATCCTAATTTATAGTTTCCCAAAGAACCCTAGAGTTCTCCTAGATGTAACTAACTGTATCACAATACCAAGTCCTAATCACTCCCATTGCATTCCTAACCAAAACAAAATTTCCAGGAGTAATTATGTGCAGCTTATTATAGCTTCAATTTGTACTATAGAAAGGGAAAGTATTCTATGCTTTCTATTTTAAACTTTTGCGAGGAACTATTGTAAGCCATTGAATAGAATCCCTAATACGCCTTCAAGTAAGCCGCTCATCAGATATGGAAGAAGGGATAATCCATAGTACCTGGGAGTTTAAATATTTGTTTTCTCAAAGTCTTCAAGTAACAGCAACTGGGCATTTGGCACTTCCAGTAATTGCAGAATATCAGAACAGAATTCCAGGTCTAAGTAACATAATTCATGGTAACATAATTCATGGTGGAAAACTAAGTAACATAATTCATGGTACCATAATTCATGGTGGAAAAGTAAGTCTTAAAATTCTTTTGGGGTGTTCATCAGGAAAGTCATTTGCATACAAAATCTCATGGTCAAAATTTATTTCTTTTTATTAACTTCAAACATACCAAAATTGCAAAAATAGTACAGAGATTTCTTAAAGATCTTTCATCCAAAGTCCTCAAATGTTAACAGTTTTTATTCATTCTATCATTTATATTTTCTACCTCTCCCTCTCTCTGTACAGCACAATATTTTTAGTACTTTTATTCTTTGGACTTAGAATACATAGTCAAAATACTGGTCCAATGTTATTTAGGTATTTCCACCCACCACACTATACACTCTTAGTATGGTTATATCACCTGAAATATAGTTGAATCCGTTTGTCTCTGTGTGTAATCATTTGGGTTCTTCATTCATGTTTGTTTGCTTATATATTTAGTATGAGAAATAGTAGTATGATTCTGAAACACACAAATGTATGAAAAGCTGTCACTCAACTACTAATCCCCATCCCATCCATTCTACCCTACTCACACCAACCCCATCTTTTCTACTCCATTTGCACCCATCATCTCTAGATAACCAGTCTCAATAGTTTCTAGTTTACCCTTCCTCTGTTTCTTTCTGCACAATTGAGCAGATATGTGTATGTTATCTCATTTCCTCTTCTTCCTATACAAAAAATGGCATTCTATGAACACTCCTTTAAATTTATATTAAATTACATTGGAAATCACTTCATATCAGATTGCAGATAGTTTCTTCAATCTTTTTTCATAGCTACATAGTACTCCATTGTGGGACTGCAGCATAATTTATTTAATCACTCTCCCATATGCATATGTAGGTTGTTTGCAATTACAAATAATGAGGCAACAAACAGCTTTTTGCATATGTATTTTCATATCACTGAAGGTATATCTTCATTCCAAGAAGAGGACTGCTGGATCAAAAGAAAGTGTATATATTGTTTTGACAGATGCTGTGAAATTTGTTTCTGAAAGACTTATAATAACTTGCATTCCCTCCAAAATTAGAGTACCTGTTTTTTCACAGCCTTGACAGAAGAATGTGTTTCACATTTTTAATTTTCAACAATTCAATGAGCTAGAATTGTCATCTCAGTATAGTTTTAATTTGCATTACTTGCATTACCCACTTCTAGCCAAGATGGAGGCTGAATTTATCCTCCTGCCAAAAATAAAAAATAAAAAAACTTCAAGAAGTAAGGTTTCAAGATTGCTCATCAAGCAACAAAGAGGAGTATCCCTTGAGAGAGAATAAACAAATGAGCGAGCCCTACCACTGTCCCAGCTTACTGCCTGGAGAGAGTTTCCAGGCTACAGTACAGGGTAGAAGAACTCAGGTAAAGCCTAACTATTTTCCTGAGTCAAGAGATAGAACTAAAAGTTCAAAAAGACTTAGGTGGCTAAAAATTACATGGCACAGTACTGAAGAATGAGAAGCTTCAGGGAAAGGAATCTAGAGATCTGCAGAGGGATCCCTTGAGTGTTCTACAGAGTATCATGGCCACATGCATGTGAGAAACTACATGAAGCCAGAAAAAGAATTGTCTGAAAGGATTAGAGAGACCCATTGCAGCAGCTCTTAAAGGCCTGGAAATAGTCATGATTTGGTGCATCACACAGAAAATTCAGAAGGGCTTTTAGAAGCCTCAGTTGTGAGGTAAAATTAGCATTAGACTAGATAAATCCTGCCTTATTCTGCTTGCCAAACTTAAAAACAATACCCTAAAGGATCAAACTGTTTCCAAGAAACTTAAAGCATTCCAGGACAAAGCCTAAGAATATTTATAGGAATATCCAACAAGGTAAAATTCACCATGGCTAGTATTCAATGTTTTAATAATCAAGTGCGCAGAGAAGCAGGAAAATATGACCCTAATGAGGAGAAATATCAATCAACTGAAACTGAACTAAAGATGACAGAGATATTAAAATTAACAAAGACATTAAAAGAGTTATTAGAACTATATTTTATACCTTTGCTAAGCTAGCAGAAAGATTTAAAAGGTTAAATGGAGGTATGAAACACATGTAAACAAAAAAATTATTTTAATCAAACGTCTAGAGCTAAAAACCAAAATGTCTGAAATGAAAAACATACTGAATAAAACAAATGTCCAATTAAATATTGCACAAAAAAATAGTAATCTTGTTGACATAGCAATAGAAACGATCTAAAATGAAATGCAGACAGAAAAGGTAGAAAAAAATGAACAGAACATCAGTGAGCTGTGAGACAATATCAAGTTGTCTAATATATGCATAACTGGAGTCCTCAAATATAAGGAGAGAGGAAGAAAAAATATTGAAAATATAATGGCTGAAATTTCTTCAAATTTGATGAAAACTATAAATATTTAAATTCAAACCAAGCACAAGAAATATGAAGAAAACTACACCAAGGTACATCATAATTAACTTGCTTAGAACCAGTGAATTAAAGAGAAAATTCTGAAAAGTAATCCCCCAAAAAGGCATGTTATTGTAGAGGAACTAAAATAGTGTGACAATGATTCCTCACTGAAAATAATTCAGGCCAGAAGACAATTGTGCAACATTTTTAAGTACTAAAATAAAAAATAATACTCTATCTAGAATTCTATATCCAGCAAAAATAGCTTTCAAACAAAAAGATGAAATAAAAAAAATTTTAGACATATAAAAGCTGATAGAATTTATCACCAGCAGATCTGGACTGTAAGGAATATTAAAGAAACTTCATCAAGCAGAAAAAAAATGATATTGTAGGGGATCTGTATCTACAAAAAGGAATTAAGCATAACAGAAATAACAATAACATGGGTGTATATTTAATTTTTTCTTTTTATTTAAATATTATTTAATGATAATTTGCTGTTTAGAGCAAAAAGAATATCAATGTATTTTAAGATTTATAAGATAAGTAGAATCCAAATGTATAACAACAATAATAAAATCTGGAAGAGAAATTAAAGTATACTGTTGTAAGCTTATTTTACTATAGTGTAAGTAGTATGAACATCTCTTGAAGGTGGACTATAAGTTGAAGACGTATATAATTAAACTCCAAGGTAATCACTAAAATAATGCAACAGAAAATCATAGCTAATAAGCCAGCATAAAATATACATGGAATTATTTTAAAAATCGAAAGAAAAATAAGAGAAAAATAACAAACTGTATGGTGTATACAAAAAAACATGAGCACAATGATAGACTTAAATATAACCATATCAAAACTCACATAGATAATCCCAATTAAATATACAGGGCACTCTCTTCAATAGATGGAGCTGGGAAAACCGGATAACCATATGTAAAAGAATGAAACTGGACTCTTATTTTACACCACATACAAAATCAACTCAAAATGGATTAAAGATTTAAACATAAACTTGAAATTATGAAACTCCTAGAAGAAAACGTAGGGGAAAAACTGTACAACATTGGTCTGGGCAACGGTTTTTTAGATTTGATTCCAAAAATGCAGGCAGCAAAAGCAAAATAGACAAATGGGATTACATTAAAATTTTAAAAACACTTCTGCACAACAAAGGAAACAATAGAGTGAAGACAATCTACAAATTGGGAAAAAATATTTACAAGCCATACATCTGATAAGGGACTAATGTCCAAAATATATAAAGAAGTCAAACAACTTTATAAAAGTAAAAAAAAAGACCGGGCGCGGTGGCTCAAGCCTGTAATCTCAGCACTTTGGGAGGCCGAGACGGGCGGATCACGAGGTCAGGAGATCGAGACCATCCTGGCTAACACTGTGAAGCCCCGTCTCTACTAAAAAAAATACAAAAAAAAAAAAACTAGCCGGGCGAGGTGGCGGGCGCCTGTAGTCCCAGCTACTCGGGAGGCTGAGGCAGGAGAATGGCGTAGACCCGGGAGGCGGAGCTTGCAGTGAGCTGAGATCCGGCCACAGCACTCCAGCCTGGGCGACAGAGCGAGACTCCGTCTCAAAAAAAAAAAAAAAGTAAAAAAAAAAATTGATTAAGAAATAGACAAAGGACCTGAATAGACATTTCTCAAAAGAAGGCATATAAGTGGCTAACAAATATGTTAAAAAAGCTTGATATCATTAATCACAAGGGAGATGCAAATCAAAATCATAACGAGGTATCATTGCATACCTGCTTAGAATAGCTAGTATAAAAAGGACCAAAGATAACCAGTGTTGGCAAGGATGTGGAGAAAAGGGAATTTTTGTATACTGTTAGTGGGTATGTAAGTTAGTACAACCATTATGAAAAACTGTATGCAGGTTCCTGAAAAACCCAAAAATATAATTAACATATAATCCAGCAATTCCATTTATGGGAATTTACCTGAACGATTTGAAATCAGTATGTCAAAGAGATGTATGCATGCCTATGTTCACTGCAGCATCATTCACAATAGCCAAGTTATGGACTATCAAGCTAAGTGTCCATCAATGGATGAATGGATAAAGAAAATGTGGCATATGTACACAAAAGAATACTATTCAGCATTAATAAAGGAAGAAATATGTCATTTACAAAACATGATGGAATTGGAGAACATTATGCTAAGTGAAATAAGCCAAACACAGCAGTACCACATTTTCACTTATATGTGGAATTTAAAACAACTCAACTCACATAAGGAGAGAGTAGAATGGTGGTTACCAGAGTCTAGGGTATGGGGAAATGGAGAGATGGTAATCAATGATTACAAAGTCTCAGTTAGATAGGAGAAATAAGTTTTGTTTTTTTATATATATTGTATAGCATGGTGAATATAGTTAGTAATTGAGTCTGCACATTTCAATATCACTAAGAGAGTAAATCACGAATGTTTTTATAACAAAAACGTCAAATATTTGACATGATGAATAGGTTAATTAGTTTAAGCACTCCACATCATTTTGAAAAATCATCATATCATGTTGTACCCCATAAATATATACAACTATAATTTGTCAAAACATAATATTAAAAATGTAGAGATAGTCAAGCTGGATAAAAAAGCAAAACTCAGTTATATACTGCATATAGGAAACCCATTTTAAATGTAAAAGATAGACAAAAATAAGTTAAAAGTAAAAGAAGGAAATATATATATATACACCTTGATAAGACTAAGTTGCTATATAAATATCAAAGTAGAGTTTAGAGCAAAGATTTATCAGGGATAAAGAGGGTCATTTCATAATGGCAAAGTATATGATATGATATATGATATGATATGATATATGATGATATGATAGAGAAGATGGCCATTCTAATTGTTTATGTACCTAGTAACAGAGCTTCAAAATATATGTATCACAAACCGATATAACTACAAGAAGAAATGACAAATTCACAATTGTAAGTCAGATAATTCAACACTCCTTTCTTAATGTCTGACAGTTGTATCTCTTCAATAATTGAAAATAGTATCTCTTCATAGGCTACATAGGGCCATTTTTACATTTGTTTTTTGAATTGTCTATCCATGTCCTTTTCTCTTTGTTTTGAGATTTTTGGTCCTTATTTCCCTCAAATTTTCAGAAATTCCAGAGTTCTTTATATATTAGGAATATTAATCCTTTATTTTTTATATATAGACAAATCTTTTCTCTCAATTTGTAAGTTTTGTTTTGGCTTTACTTATGATCTTTTTAACATGCAAATACTTTTATTTTATGTATTCAAATCTGGCATGCTTTTCCTTTATTACGTCTGGATTTTGAGTCATAAGGCCTTTCTTTCAAGAGAAATTCACCTATGTTTTCTTGCAATATATTGCTTTTTTTTTAACCCTTAGATCTCTGATCACTTTGGAGTTTATTCTTTTGTATAGCATTAAGTATAGATATAATGTTATCTTTTTTCAAATTGCTACCCCACTGTCCCAACACCATATATTAAAAAGTCTATCTATGCCCTAGTGATTTGAAATGCTAACTTCATTATATAATGAACTTCTGCACATATTTGGGTTTATTTATGGACTTTATTCTCCTGGTCTGTTTACTCATTTGCCATAACTGTACTCCATAGTTTTAATTATAGACTTTATAGTCTGCTTTAATCTCTATTAGGACTATTCTCATATCCTCTGCATTTGTAGTTTTCTTTTTAAGTATATTCCTCACTATTCTGGCATGTTTGTTTATCCATATGAACTTTAGTATCAACTTGATCATAAAAACTTCGGGGAATGTGTTACATTTATAAATTAAAAATTTATAAAAATTTAAAAATTATAAATTAACTTATAAAGAACTAACTTCTTCATGATGTTAAGTTGTCCTATCCACCAAAAGGGTATGTCGTTTTATTTGTTCAGATGTACTATTGTGTCTTTTAGGAGTATTTTAAAGCTTTCCTCATATGAAATTTGTATATTTTCTTTTAAGTTTATTCCTAAATACTTAATCTTCTATGTTGCTACTGCAAATGGTGTTTTTTTCTACCATTAATTATATCCTCTAACTGGCTGTGCTATTTTCTACAAAAGCTATTAATTGTTGTATACTAATTTTACCACCAAATAATTTTTCTTTTATTATTACAGAATTTATTTTCTAAGCATTCCTAGGTATACTATCACATCATATGCCAATATAGATAATTTTACTTCTTTATCACTTCTTATACCTCTAATTCATTTATCTTGTATAATTGCATTGGCTAATACCTTCAGAAAACTGTTGAATATAGTGGTGACAGTGGGCAGTTCGGCCTTGTTCCTGATCTTAAGGGAAATTCCTCTAGCACTTCTTCATAAGTAAGTGGTACACTTTAGAACTAGAGTATTTTGTCATGTTAATAAATAATCAATAATATCTGATAAGGGTTTAATATTAGCAATACATAAAGAATTTCTACAACTTGACAACCAAAAGACAACCCAATTTTAAAATGGGCAAAGGACTTGAATAGACATTTCTCCAAAGAATATCTACAAATGGCCAAGATGCACATAAAAAGATGCTCAACATCATTATTCACTTGGGAAATACAAATCACAGCCACAATGACATATGACTTCACACCTGCTAGGATGGCTATAATTTTTTAAAAAGAAAATAAAAATGACAAATGTTTGTAAGGATGTAGAAAAATTGGAACACTCGTACGTCGCGGGGAAGGCAGGGAATAAATTGGTGTAGTCACTGTGGAAAACAGTTTTGTAGTTTCTCAAAAAGCTAAACATGGAATTATTTTATGACCCAGCAATGCCATTCCTAGGTTTATACACAAAAGAACAGAAAATATGAATTCAGATACATATATGCCAATGTGCATTGCACCATTATTACCAATAGCCATAATGTAAAAACAAACCAAGTGCCCATCAATAGATGAATGAATAAACAAAATGTAATAACACATACACACAAACAAACACACACACACACAGGAATATTATTCAGCCATAAGAAGGAATGTAGTTTTGACACATGCTACAGCATAAACGAATCTTGAAAAAATGTTATGCTACTTGATAAAAGTCATACACAAAAGGGCAAATATTATATAATTCCACCTAGTCATATCTAGAATCTAGAAAAAGTAGATTCATAGAGACAGAAAGTACAGTAGAGGTTACTAGGGAGTTTGAGGACTGGGGAATGGGGAGTTATTGTTTACTAATTACAGAGTTTCTATTTAGGGTAATGATAAGAGTTTTGGGAATAGATAGTGGTGATCGTTATAAAAACTATGAATGTAATTAATAGTAATGAATTGTGCACTTAAAATGGTTAAAACTGTAACTTTTATATTTATTTTACCACAGTAGAAATCAGAGAAAGAATACATCCATTTATATTTTGAGTATTTTATCAAAAATGGGTATTAAATTATTTTGCAGCCTTTTTCCACATTTTGGAGATTATTCCAAGACTTTTTTTCCTTAGAACCATAAATATAATATATTCTATTAAGGAATATCCTAGTACTGATCCAAGCTTGCACCACTGGAATAATTCCACTTGAACTTTGTATAATCTAATATTAATGTGGTATTTGATTATATTTGCTCATATTTTATTTGGTCTTTATTTCCAACCAACCAATATTTTATAATTACTGCAATTGTTATAGATATGAGAAAATAAGTCATCTGATTTAAATCTCAATAATAAATAATTCTAGAAAACATTGCCTCAAGATATAAATTAAAAATGACTTTTAATGGATGAAATAAATCAGACCAAACTAAGTTCCCATACACATTCACAAGAAATTCTAGAACTCTGTATTGCTTCCTGTCCTCTGATGACATTTTCAACCTCTCTGCTTTCAACCTTATCTAGCTTTACAGAAGATGTGCTATAGCACTCCATCTAGCACAATGTTATTTTCAGTAGCAAAGCCCCTAAAGAAGATGCTGGCCTTGAGATATATGTATTTTAAAATGGGATTAATATTAGTAATCAAGTCTCTTCTCATGGTTTAAGTCAAAATGTTACCTGAAAATGTTAGACAGAGGTATTATTGAATTACACTTTTCCAACAAGAATTAAAGATGCAAGATTTCTGATTATGAAGGCAAATTAAAACTAGCTCACAAATTTCACTCCCTCAATTACTTATTAAAATACAAAATTAAGGTCAGAAAAAAATTACCAACAGTAACCAAACAAGAAAAGCAAAATAACTAAATGTAATAAACCTCAAAACCTAGCAACCAAGGAAAGAAATAGAGATGATGTGGGTGAGTCAACAAAGTACTAAGAATTGTCATTAATATTTCCAAATCTGGGGAGAGGCAAACTGAGCAAGTTTTGTTATCTTCTTCATTTTCAATCTGTAGTAGAAAAGAAAAATAAGAAGAAATAAATAATATAGGGAAAGTGAACCACAGGGCTATTTCTGTATGACAGACGTAAATAATCTAGTCTATACAATAAATTTGGTCAAAGATCCAAAAAGTATTCTTCTGAGTGATAGACCATGATTCCCATTTAAATTGCAGAATCTCAGAGGAGACAGCTCAGACCCCAAATAAAAGCTAAATGTCACCTCAGCTGAGTTCTCCCCCATATCTACCTCAAAAAGTTTTCACCCCTGAGAAATAATTTTCTCCGTCTTCCAAGGAGATGAGGCAAAGAGGCAACCAGGAGGAAATAAATACAAAAATCCTGGAAGAAAAAAAGCATGATCAAGAATATAATGCTAAAGAAAGATGTCACATATGAAGATGAAAAACAGGTAGATAAAAATGTTATAGAAATTTGGGAATACTACACTCCCTTAGGGGGCTGTGAGAAGAGGGCCTTGTTCTTAACAATGAAATTCTGCCAACTAAGAGAAAAAGTGAAAAAGAGTCAGAAAAAGAGAAGCTGTGGTAAAAGAAGTAGTAGTGATGACTGAATTAATATACCTATAGAATAAACATTGAACAACTATAGGAATTATAGATACAAAAAGAATGTAAATATTATAAACTTAAACAATGCAAAAGTAAAATAACTAACAAAAACTGAGAAGTGGGCATAGAGATTTGGAAGAAAGTATATTATGCCCTTATCTTTCAAAACAGAAAGCCAACTGTTTCTTTTAAAAATAAATATATAGCTTCTATAAACTAGACATAATGAGAAAGCCTCTTAATTTTTCATAATGTCCCTCCTCCCCAGTTTTTAAGCCTTAAGGGGAATCTTTTAGCAAATATTATCTCTAATGCTAAAAATAAACATTGATACGAGATTCAGCAACCCCTCTAGTTCTACGTTGGTTTCTTCTTTTCTATAAAGTAAAATAAAATGTATCAATTTATATTTAAATAGCATCTACGGGATGACCCCATTTTTACAAAAGCCTTTCCATTTGTCCACCCATCCATATGCCCACTCACTCATCCTTCCATTTGTATAAATGTGTAAGAATGATATCTATCTAATATTAATGATGTTAATTTCTAGGTGGTGGTATTAATTTTCCTATTTTTAATTTTCATACATTTCTATATTGATTCTTTCTCAAAAGGATCTTTAAAAGAAAAACAACAATTATTTTTCTTTGAAAACAAACAGAGCAAATACGCCAAGAGATTAACCATGTTTAGTGCTGGGTAGCAGGAAGACAAATGATTATTCCCCTCTTTGTACATTCCCTCATTCGTTAAATTAAAAAAAAAAAAAAAAAAAGATTAAAGAGGCTGTATTCATCATGCTGCCCAAAAATGAAGTTATTCCTCAGCATAGAAAGTGATACAAAGGTCACAACCAAACATTTTCATTCTTAAGTACTTTCAGACAGCTAACCCAAAGACAACAGGCAAAATCTCAACTAAGAGATTTCCCCTAAATCAATTATTAGGCCTTTTGGCTTTTTGTAACAAATTATCACCTTATTATTATGTCATGAAGTATGATAGTATGCAGGTAGCCTAGACAAGGGGCATTGGACAGCCATGTTTTACTTTTTAAATCTCCCTATTACTTCAGAAGAGAAATAAAAGAAAAAGGAATAAAAAAGACTAATGGATACAGAGGCGCAGAATCTTGAAAATTCTAGAATCTAAGTAATGGGTATACAAGGGTTAATTATAACATTCTTTCTAGCTTTTTGTACACTTGAATTTTTTATAATACATTTTCTTAAATTATCCTTACATATCACACAAAGTAAGTATTCTTTGCAATTATTTCATAAGCTCATCTGTAAAACAAAACACCTCTTGGGAGCCCGAGGCGGGTGATTCATGAGGTCAAGAGATCGAGACCATCCTGGCTAACATGGTGAAAGCCCATCTCTACTAAAAATGCAAAGAAAAAAAAAATTAGCTGGGTGTGGTGGCGGGTGCCGGTAGTACCAGCTACTGGGGAGGCTGAGGCAGGAGAATGGCATGAACCCGGGAGGTAGAGCTTGCAGTGAACCAAGATCATGCCACTGCACTCCAGCCTGGGCAACAGAGCGAGACTCAGTCTCAAACGGGGGGAAAAAAAAACACACCTTTTCCTTTGGGGAGCTAAGCCAATTGGTTATTAACATCTCATTGTGAATTATTTTAATCAAACTTAAAATATCTTAATCAAATATTTTTCCTCCTATCACCTAAGATCACTTATACAAAGGGCCTATTTGATAAGGGAAAAAAAAACGAAAGCATGGGCATTTTAGAGAATAGGACATTTCAGAAAGGGTAGACAGAGATAGCAGTAGAGTTGGAAATGAAGTAGCAACTTACACATGGAAACCACATATGCATTTGTTTTCTTTGAAAATTTATCTAGCTTTTTGTTATCACATGAAATAATTTCAAGTACTTCTTAGCTTTCCTCAAATCAAGAAGTGAATATCGTCTTAAACACTTTCCTACAAAGGGTCAAAAATATAAATAGATTCATATTGTACTATTTGTAGTTATCTGGGAGACTTTTCTTCTCTTTTTATCCATAGTGGAATAAATACGATAACAGTTTTTGAGTATCTGATATGACAGCACTTGATATAATATGATGTACACGGAACTAAGTACTTTAAATAGATGAATTGCATAAATATATACAAGTATGTAGAATGAGGTCAGAGAAGTCAGGAAAATTCCTCATGGTCAGATAGCTAACATATAGTACAAGTAGGATCCTGACACAGAAAGTCTAAGTCCAAACTTATTTCTATCACTTTCTGTAAATGTAACTCAAAATTATCTCTAAAGAGACACAAAAATATGACTTATCAGATTGGCAAAAATATGTGCAAGTCCTTCCTCAGCAAAGTTAGAGATTCTGCCAAAAAGGTAGAAACTAAACCTAAAGACCTTGGCTATAAGTGTAGCCCTGTAAGAGACTAGGCTGGCAATGAAAAAGCCATTCATGATCCCCTTCTCCTTCAACTGCTTTCCACTTGAGAAACTGGAAAATCAAAACATTTGCATGACTAGTCTCCTTTGCAGCAAGGGTTAGTCATGTGACCTAGTTCCAGATAATGAGACATGGAAGAAAGCCTGCTATGGGGCTTCTGGAAAAGAATTTTTTTAACCTTGATTACCTCTGTCTCCCAAATAAATATGGTATAAATAGAATAATTCTCTGTCATGCACCATCCACTGCTTCCTCTTATAGAACGTGGGCCTGCTGTGACCATCTTATAATGATAAAGGGAAGGTCAGAGGATTTGCAGGAGTGCAATCAAGTCCTAACATTGTCAACCTCCTGTACCAATACCAGAAACCACTTACCTTCAGACTTTCTGCTATGTGAAAAAATTAAATACCTATTTCTTTAAGCTACAGTATGTTAAGTATTTTGTTTTATTTGTTTTTTTGTTGTTGTTGTGGATACTTGCATCTTAAAATATTCCTAATTAATGCCAGTTTCAGCACCTAATAATTATGTCACCTGAAGTATAACTGAACCACAATTTCTTCATTTGCTGCAAAGACTAAATGAGGTAACAATTTAAAAATACTTAGCTTTTCACACGCAGTGAGCATTCCAGTAAAAACAGTTTAATCTAAGACATTAAGGCTCACCATGCCTAGCACCAAAGAACACTTTAGTGGGAGAAGCTATATGTTAAACATTGTCACCAAAGAATCCTTGCTCTAAGGCAGATTACCTAACGGGCACGAAAGGACTCTATGCTATGGACTGAACTATGTTCCCCCAGAATTCACATGCTGAAGCCCTACCCTCTAATGTGATGGTATCTGGAGACGTGGTCTTTGGGAGGTAATTAGGTTTAGATGAGATCATGAAGGTGGGGCCTTCATAACAGGACTACTGACCTTAGAAGAAGAGACACCAGAGATCTCCCTTTTATCTCTCTTACTGCCCCACCCCCACCCACTCCACCATGTGAGGTTGCCAGGATGCAGGGAGAAGACAGAGATCTTCAAGCCAGGAAGACAGCCCTGACAAGGAACCAAATCTGCCAACACCTCAATCTTCGACTTCCCTGCCTCCAAAACTGTGAAAAATAAATTTCCGTTGTTTAAGCCACCCAGTCTGTGGTATTGTGTTATGGAGTCCAAGCTGACAGTAAACACTGTGTGATCAGCTCCTGTTACAAAGAAGCAGATAGAACAAAAAGAAAAAATTGGACTGCATAATAAAGTCTGGTATCTTCCACAAGTACCTAACAAAAGATAAATGTTCTTCATAGGCTACTAATCTTCCATTTACCCCTCAGCCTATAGCTGCTCCAAAGACTCCACACTTTCTTTGGATCAGGAGTGGAGACAGAAAATCCCACATTCATTTATCTTTCTTTCCTCCCCTGCTGGGGGATGGGAAGTGTAGCACTCACTTTACAGCCAATTTCCCTCATGGTTTAATATATAGCAAGATAATTAATCACATTGGGTTTGGAGCTATTCAACGTGGTTTCAAATTAAGGTTCTGCCAATTATTAACTTTGTGGCCTTGGTTAGGCCAATTTTATCATTTACAAAGTAAGAATAGTATCTACATCATAGAGTTATTGTGAATACTAAATGAGATCATGTATAAAAAGCACTTAGCCAATGCTTGGTATTATAGAAAGTACTTGATAAATGTCACAGCCATATATATATAAAATATATAATATTTTTATATATTATAAATATATATAAATTATGTAATATTTATATATAATATTTATATATTATATATTTATATACTACATATTTATTTATATATAATATAAATATATTTTTATATGTATATTTATTTAAAATATATATTATATATATTTATATAAAATATATATGTATACACATCCAGGTAAATTTTACCTAAATCTTATAAAATTTTAAGTTACCTTATCTCAACCATTTAAAGAGGAAAAACTGACTTTCCTCTTTTTCTACTACTGTTTAGCCTAGCTTACTTCCAAAATGCCAAAGAATGGTGCTTTTTAAATTTTAAAGCAAAAAAATATGCAGTTTATTCTGTGTAACTTTCATTTAAATAAAAGATCCCAAATGAAATCTAATTATTACCTACCTGAGAGCATTCAAGTTAAAAACAAATAATGTTTCAAATACCCCAACAAGGCATAATTGCCTAACGAGTTTATTATCCTATAAACAATACAGTAATTGTGACCTATGGTACAAACATAAAACAATACAATCTACTTTCTTCCCACAAATACACACTTCATGTGATCAAAACTATACACTAGAAAATATTACTCAGAGCTCATAGTGTAGATGCCAAGCTTTCTAACAGGCCTTAACTTGCACCTGCAAATGGATGGTGACTATTTCTCTTCCAAGTAAAAACTAAATCAAGCACAAAGATCTGGAGCCCCAGAACAATAACATCAAGTTTAGAGCTTGACAAAAAACAAAAGAAATTACATAGTGAAAGAAAACCTGAAGATAAAAGTAATGTATTTTATCGACTTGAACATGGATGAAGATAAAACCTACAGGTCACTTTAACAGTAAAGACTCAAATCCTAAATGACAGAAAATTCTTATAGATTACTAAATGAGGCTAGAATATAGATCTAGATCTAACAGGGTAAAGAAAATTCAGAGGGCTTCAAAAACAGAAACCCAAAAAGAAAACAATAACCATCCAGTTGATCAAGACTTCATGTTCCTATTCTTGGATGTATAGGTTCAAATGGTAAATGATGAGTTGATGCCACAGAGGAAAAAGTAGGTACAGGTAGACTAATGTGATAAGAGCAAAAACACTGAAATGCTTATGTGAGTGTCTTTTTTTCCTCTTAGAAGTTCCATCTACAATTGCAGGACTCCTGATACTTTCACAAGAATGCCATAATTTCCACACTGCCATTCTTTTACTCCGAAAAGCTTAATGTATTTCAGTAACAATGAAAAAGTCCCACTATTGAAATACAACAGTGGACACACCCTAAATGTTACAAAGGGAATTAAAGAAAAACGAGTCCAAAGGACAAAACCTGGATACTATAAAACTGAGATTAAAACTGAGACATAAAGTCATTAAAATTCCTAAGAAACTTGTTTTTGGATCATATCGAGCCTTTATATGACCTCGTTTTAACCTATACAAGGCAAAAATCATATGACAAATTTTGAGAAATAAAGGGTAAATCAATAATTCTCTTCCTCCAGTTTTTAGACTATCTTTTAAAAATAATACTATTTAATACCTCACTTTCATATTTCAATTTCTGAAGAGTTTGGCTATTGTGACTATATTTCTTTACATGCTAAATATTGCAGCATGTATTTGAATTTTATCTTCATAATTACAATGCTGTTTATTAACTATTTTTAATAGGAAGTTCTTGCCTAACTTCAATAATAACATGCCTTCGGATTCTCAGAGAATCAGATGAAAACTTACATTTTCAAAATAACAGTATTTTAAATAAGATATGCTATGTAAATATGCTGAAAGTTAGTTACAAATTGCACAATTTAAGTATTGTGCAAGAAAATACATCCAAAACCTAATTTCACGTTTTATTTGATTTAGTTTTTGAAAATCAGCTTTTTCTTAATTCATGAAAATAAAACTGCCAGCTTAGTTAATACATATTTTATGCATTATAACTTTATCACTGAGTAATTAAATTGTATACCAATGAGGCATACTAACTCTTGAAAAATCTATATTCTGATGCTATACTAAGAGTTTTCTTAAGATAAATTAAATCAGAAAAGGGTGAAAACAATTTCAAAATGACCCAAAGCTTCAGTCCACACACGTTGTTTGAAAACAAAGTTTTTCAATGGTAAGGCAAACAACAAAATGTGTCAAGAAATGACTTAATCAAAAAAGGCCATTTCTTTCTCAATGCTTGACTCCATTAGTCTTATTGGCCAACCATGGACATATGTATATATTTTCAGTGTATGTGTAAGAGTCAAAGATTTCCTTGGAGATGTCAGTTTTGTCGAAAATGCAGATACAGTAATTTTGATGCCAAAAATTATATCAAATTTGCTTTCCCCACAAAAATTTTGGATTTGGTCCTTGATTTATCAAAAGCAGAGACCTTTGTGAGAAGTGAATGACTCAAATTGGTTAGCCCACCAAATCTGGGCTTAAATAAAACAGAAAGTTATAATACTTTATTTGAGCTTTTTTTTTTTATAGAAACCGTATGTATGACTTTCACTTTCTAGAAAGTGGTTTTCTCTTGAACACACATCAGAACCATTCATCATAATATAATTGCAAGTTGTCAGTCAGGGCCGCACCCTTCACTTTGTGGCAAACCGCCAACACATCTGTCAGAAGCACTCATAAGCTTCCGTGTGTTATTGTAATCCTCTACAAAGAGAACAAGCTCATTCACCGATTTCACATTTTCCAAACAAAACAATGACTTCTTAAAACCCAATCCAAATCAAATTGTGTTTCCCTACAGACCATGAGCTACTTTCTCACTGAATGACTGATGGCACCAGTAGTTAAAGGGAATCATATCATCTTGTATACAGTTGAATTACTTTTGTGCTAGACATGCATTTTTAAAAACAAAGAAAGGTGTTCATATTGTATGGTTGTATGTCTAAATATTCAACACGCATATACAAGGGACACTGTAATAACATAAATAACATACTATTTCAATAAATTCATTTGCCTTAATCATCTTTTTATCATGTAAATACTACATATTGATAGAAACCAAATCCATTTTAGTTAAGAACAAAATGTACCCTGGAGTTATAGCAGATCAGTACAACTGTCATTAATTTAAATCATCCCTACAATCTGAAAGAGTCAGCTCTCAACAAAGTAGGACAGTAGAAAGAGGATAAACTTCCTTGCAGGTACACAAGAGTTAAATAAAGAGAGTTTTTCTATTCACTCTATATATCTACCCTTCCAAAGAAGTTTCCAAGTATCAGAAGTAAAGTCTAAAACTTTATTACCAACAGAATAAATCCCTTAAAAAAAAATTGGATCCAATATGTCAAATGTTCACAAGTCATAACTTTTCAAATGGATTTTGGTCGTGTATGTGTCACATGTATGTGTATGGTCATTGCTACCCTGCCTGCATGCTCTCTCTCTCTCAGTAACAGAGACCCCAAAATGCTATGTCAAAGAAGCTTTTGTACCTTTATTTGAATGAAAGACACATGAATTACTATTGAGGATATGGGCATTTTTCCCACAAGATAGAGCATAGAGCAATCTTTACAAAGACACACATAAATATTTATATCCACACGTTATATATAGATGTATTTCATTTTTCCTACTGTATTTGTCAGACAAAATCAAAGCTTTCAAGAATAGTGGAAGTGATGGAAACAAAATCTCCAAACCTAGTAAAACTTTGTTGATTCTTAGTAATCAATAATATACATATTTAATAGACCCTATGATGACTATAAAACAGATTCCATATTAATATCTGTTAATATAGTACTTAAGACAGGCAAGTGATTTCAACACTTTATATTATTTAAGTTTCATTTAATGTGTCATTTAATGTTGTCACCTAGGTAATAACATCCCAATATTATAAAAGATTCAAAGAGGTTAAGTGACTTTCCCATGATGATACACCAACCCAAATTCCTATTTTCAGATTCTAAAAAAGTCATGGTTTTATTATGTGTATTTTCACTGAGTTATATGAACACACAAATATAAACGTTAACAAACAAGCAAGTTACATAATATTTAGACAAGTTATATACACAAGTTATTATAAATAAAATCACATATATATAAAATCATATACATATATATACACACACCCTTTTACTAAAAAGGACAATACAGATTTAGGAAATTCAGGACATACAGTAGCTGCAAGAAAAAATATTTAATTTGGGATACCTTCTCTCATGAATCTCAGTAAGTTTACCTATATATTTTCATATATTCATTTCTCAGTCAAATACAGAGTCATGAAACTCAAATAAAATGCCTTATATCTGTTCCCTTCCATTGGGGTGAGGAGATGCAATCAAATAATTCTTTTACTAAATATTATAAAATAATAATAACAAATATGTATTTGATAAAAGGATAATGAAACCATGCCTGCCAGTCTTTATTGGAAAGAGATACAGATATTCATTCATTTTACTTTTCATCAAGAAAGTAGTAAGTTTTCTGGAATCAAAATAAAGTTTATTTTTAAAATGTTTATAAGTTTAATTATCGGAACATTACATATACAATGAATGTGGAGTAGAGATTAATACAGGAATTTCTCGAATATGCAAAGTAACTCTATCAAACTGGTCAGCTATAACTGTTTCTTGATACCCACTAACTTTTTAAAATTTTTAAGCCCATTTTTAAATAGTAGTTAAAAAAACACATTTCCATAAGAAGAACATTTGATCCTGAACAGTTTTTGAAAGTCTATTTGCCATTTTAAAGATACATAATTCATTATTATTGAATTATATTTATTATTAAACCATAGCAAAAATAGGTATGAATTTGCAGGTTATCTAAAGGAATTTCAAACTAAATATCAATTGTCAAAATATGTATACATCAAAAAACTATACATTTTGACAATCCATGACTACTTTATCAGCTATGAAAATTTAAAATATTTTTAAACCACAGTTTTAAAATTAATGTTCTTACTACTTGAAGTGTGATTATACATGCACACATCTATTTGCCCAATATTTTGCCAAGATATTAAATACAACTCTATAATTGCCCATATTAAAAATGGGAGAATCAAAATTTATTTGATCAAAGAGAAAAAGGGAGCCCTATGAGATGTGTGTGTATATATATATTTGTAAATTATATATAATTTGTATATATTATATACATATTATATATATTATATACATATATTATATATATATGACTTTGCTGAGGGTCAAAGTCAAATATAAAAATGAAAACATTTATTTTGGTGCCACCCAGTTCATATCAATTGAATAGCAATATCCAAACCACATTTCAAGTAGTAGATGACTCAAATAGTATTCATGCAAGAAACAGGCTGTTTTCACTATCTATAAACAAGAAAATTTGACAGCCTACTTTTAAAAAATAAATTGATTAAAAATATTAAAATAGAAATATAATATCAAAAATTTCGCATAGAATTCTTGAATGCTTTTGTAATAAAAAGTAGATGATTTTATGTTGTACAATAAAAGTGCTCAAGATAATTATGTTCAAAAGGTGAAACAATAAATTATCCCAAATAAGTTACCTCTAGATAGTTTATCAGAAAATAATTTTCTTTAAACCATAATTTTCAAAAGAAATCAGAAACACACACATACATAAACACACAACACTAACATAAGAAAACCCTTTGTAAAACACTAAAAGATTACTTCTGTGGCTTTAATTTTATTTCAATTAAAGCTGCTAAAACTTATTAAGAACATTTTTATTTTTATTTTGTGTTATTAAGCACTACATAGCAAAAGAAATTATCTCAAGTGAAGGACATAAACAAACCTATAACAAAGAATGATTATATTTGCCATATTTTCTTGTTATGTCAGAAAGGAAACTCTATTCAATGCTGCTAATGTTCTACAATTTCAGTTACTTTTTAAAAAGTTCTCTAGATTTATGCTATTCTCCTTTAAGCAGTTATGGTTTAAAACAACTAAGGTACCCCTGAAATCTTGAAAGAAAGACTTGCTGAAAAATATAAAAGATGACCAAATTCAGAGTATCATTATGCACAGTTTCTAATATTGACATTTAAATAATGTGCTTATGCTATTAATAATGAGATAGAATATTCTTTCTTCTTACATTAATATTTAGCAGGAAAGAAGTGTTATTTTCAACCCTAAAATGTTAACTCCATTTACCTAAGACTACAGATACCTTCTCTCTCAAGTCTACCAAGCTGCTTCTGATATCTCTTGATAGAGAACTGGGTGTTCATGCTAATCAAATAATCTAACTAAAAGAGTTACTATATTAGTACATGGGCTATTAATTTTCATAGAGTTTATGGTATTTGCTACTGAACATAATTTAGTTTGTATTGACTCAGGAATTATTTAATAATTTGCAAATGTTATTGTCATTTGTCAATAGGCAAAAATATGTGTTGAAAGAGTGTTCTGACAGAGTACAAGTAAACCTAGTGTTACTGTATGTGAATATAGAATATTTTCAATCTTACACACTTCAAAGATGTTTTAGTTCTCATACCCTTTACTCTACATTTCCCTTCTTATTCATGCTTCTATTATAGAGTTTAATATTTTATATTAATATAACCTTTTATATTCACTCCCCAATGGATATTTGTTGACCACCTTTTATTTTGCAGGCAATATGCTAGGTTCTGGAAAGAAAAACGTGAATTAAACAAATACGGTGCCCTTCCCTGGTTGAGCATCAGTTTATTAGGGAATACAGGCACATCATCAAGCAAACGCAAACGTGTTTTAGAAGTACTGTGATCCAGGAAGTGTGGGTGCGATAGAAACCCATGTGTGTTAATCTACTCCTACATTCATACCAAACCCACCTGCTACTATTTCCCTTGTGAGCCTCTTCTGGTAAAGCTGTATTTTATTCTAATTCTTGTCCCATGTGCCTATCACTGTGCTCACTTAATCTGCTTGGTGTTTTTAATTATTTTTCAGTAATAATGAAACACATGTCCTAAGCTCTAAACACTTTCTTAACTCTTCTTATTTATGACCATTAGCATATAACTAAGGTACATTAAAAGCATACAGCATATACTTCAGTTGCAAATTAGATTATAAATTATAATTTTTTAGATAAAACAGACTATTTCTAGGTTTTATTGGAAGGGCAGTATAGTCAAGTGAGCCTGACTGGACAACAGATGAAACAAACCTGCCAGTTTTCTTTCATTAAATATAAAAAACAAAATAAATGACATTAAATTCTCAAATAACTAGACTACAATAAACATAATGCTAATTAACTGAATGTTTTAATATTAAACTGATAGAAATAATAATTGTAAAAAATATTTTTAAGGCAGGTGCAGTGGCTCACACCTATAATTCCAGCACTTTCGGAGGCCAAAGCAGGGGGATCATCTGAGGTCAGGAGTTCAAGACCAGCCTGATCAACATGAAGAAACCCCGTCTCTACCAAAAAGACAAAAAATTAGCTGGGTGTGGTGGCGCATGCCTGTAATCCCAGCTACTGGGGAGGCTGAAACAGGAGAATCACTTGAACCTGGGAGGCGGAGGCTGCAGTGAGTCGAGATCGCACCATTGCACTCCAGCCTGAGCAACAAGAGCGAAACTCCATATATTAGAAGGAATTAAAAAATTTTTAAATGTCAGGGTGTTTTTCAACATGCCAGTGACTGTCACTGTACTTGATATACAACAAGAGCTCAATAAATGTCTGTGAACGAATGAAGAATTCACTCAATTTTCTATACTTCCTATTATGCTGTATCCTATGATAATCACAAAGACTCAGAGATACTTCTGAGACGTTGCTTGATCCTAAATCAATAAAAGCTGTTTCAGTTATATTACCAATACAAATGTGCTATGGCAGGAAAACCACCTAAAGTTTCTGTAAATGTTTTCAATTGGTATGGAAACACATGAGTCTTCTGATGAACCCTCAAATATAATATATATTTGTTTGTATTTTCCATTGTTAGAATTTCCCAAGAGAATAAATATTTGGCACAGAAAAATAAAATGGATGTGTTTCTATTATATGCCTTATAAAATGATAAGATACATTGTTCCAATGTAAAAAGTACTCACAATTTCAGGAAACTGAGTTTCTTGAAATAAAGCATAAGATCATGATTTTTAAAGCCATATAAAATGAATATCCAGTTGTTGTCTTATTTCATGCCTCTGGAGAGGATTTCCTTCTCAAATAAGAGAATGTCTTTTACAGATTTCCAGGGTCCACAGTGATGTTCAGAATAAGCTGCTAGATAAAAGAATCTCAGTGTGTACTGGGGTCTATGCAACGTAGTTTTGTGTCTAAGCAATGACTAATGTCATTGCTTAAAAAGTCTACTGAAGTTTTAATCACTGCTGCTGACTTCCCAACAGGCACACCTGGCAGCAAGAAATTCTTAGTACATATCAAGAAGAAGAGGAATGTTCTTGGACATTCTATTTACTAAACTGCAGGCCAAATTATCTTAAGATATTACTAATATATAACTAACAGATACAGCATATCCTTCAATTCATATTCAGTATATATATGCTATATGCTCCCTCTATATAGCATATACTTCAGTATAACTAAGATATCTTTTAATATGATGATCACTGTTTTCAATGAGTTATTTATGAGCCACATGAATTTTTATGTATAGTGCTGTCTTATAAAAAGGAAATGCCGGCAGACATATTTTGGAAAATTGTGCTTTTACCATTCTCTTCTATTTCGGTACCCTTTGCTTATTTTCTATCTTTCAATTATTGCAGTCCCGTGCTCATGTTTCATATAAGGAATATAAATTTAAACTATTAATATCTGTTAAATAATAGTAGCAGAAATTTGGGTTTATTTTCTTATTTTTGACATATTTCATGATTTATATTTTTAATCAAACTTTAATCAAAAAAGTGGTAGAATAGATGAAATATTTATGATTGTTTAAGCTAGATGATAGGTCCATAAGGGTTCATCATACTATTCTCTCTACTTTTGTGTAGGATTGAAAATTTTTCTACCATAAAGGTTTTTTTTAACAGAAAAAGTTTGTTATGAAAAATGCTAGAAAAAAATTTAAATTTGACAGTTTTTTCAAAACAACATGAAAACACAAATACATTTTCTTGTTGCTGTTATTCACATGGTTATGTAGATGAATCCATGAAATGTAAAATTGTTGTTCTGATGAAAAGAATCACTCAAGAGAACAACAATAGTTTATTTGATTAGGTATTTGGGGGCAAAGAGACATGCTATGTTGTGCTATCCCATCTATTCCCGTTAGTCTCTCCTTTTAATCTCTCTGTCTCGTCTCTCTCTCTCTCTTTCTGTGTGTGTGTGTGTGTGTGTCTCTCTCTCTCTCTCTCTCTCTCACACACACACACACACACACACACACACACGCTTCTCCTATACTGACTACTACTGTCTTTAAAGAACCTCCTCATACCCTGAAGACATTAACAATGGTCAAGTAAAGTACAGGCCAACTGAGTTCATGCAATCCTAATGAGCCTGTAATGCAAGTTAGCCTAAATTTTTACTCCAGCTCCCCCTTTACCAGCTATGCAATACATTAATCATTAATTTCCTCATTTCTAGAATAACATAAGAATGTCTGTCCTTCCTTACACTCAAAATTTTTATGAGACTGAAATAAGGCATGCAAAAGCCCTTTGCAAACTGTAAACTATGTACGATTAGAGTATTATTAACTTAACAAAGACCCAGAGAATTCCTGGTGTACTCATTTATACAACAAAGTCAAGCCATTACACATTTGACCCCACACTGGGAAGCTTTGTCAGGCCTTGGGTACTGTCAGGTGGTTCCTAAGTTTCCCACTGACTCCAAAATAGTGAGCAGGAAAGAAGAAAGATGGGTTGTAAATGAAATGTAAAATATATTTAAGCTCACGTTCATTTAATCTGCCTTTAAAAAAAGAGAAGGGTGGAATTCAGCCAAGCTTCCTAGCAACAGTGTCTCCCACCTTCATATATATCCTTCAGGCTTTGCACTGCCTTTCATACTTTACAGGCACACTGGCTATTCATTAACTTGATTTCACCCGAAAAATGTTCAAGAGACGGGGTAGAGAAAAGGCAGGAGTACAGTGTGATTTCCCAAGGGTCCAATATTCCCTGGAAATAACCCCGATTCAGAAGATTTTCTTCCCATCATACACAATTTCTTCAAACCCTTGCTCAACTCAAGATTATGTTAAGGCCTGGTCTTTCAACATATTTGAATTTATAGTTATCCTACTCTGGATCAGCCACCTAAATACTTTATTCAACTTCTGTCCACATGACCTGGTGAACCTGCTCTTTTGACATGCTTTATAGTCTCATTTTTACCATTTCCGTCGGTTTGTGGGCTTCATGTTTGTTTACAAGGGCATTAGATATACTAAACTAAGTGGAGAAAGCAGATATGTTCTAAAGCTAGAATTTTCTTCAAACCACTGAAATGCTAAACATTGCTACATTCATATATACTTTTTAGTAAGATATTTTAGAGCCCAGTCATTCATTTATTAAATATTCTAACATTTATGGGGGACATACTATTAATATATACAAGCCTATGAGGGTTTGTCAATGACATACCAGATAGTGAAGTTTCATAATAGTTCAGTTACCAAAAAGTACACCTTTGATTTCTCAGTACTATATGATGCCTCTACGTAGCAGTTATCCTTGGACAAAGAGAAAGTATTTTATATAATACTTTCATTTCCAGAACACATCCAGGGATTTACAGTCCTGATTTGTCTCAAACTTATTTCTTAGTCTCTATTAAACAAATCATATTTAACATAAATATATCCAGAATACAATTTTTCACAAATTAAAACGAAAGCTAATTTCTGACCTTTGGTTTTTAAAATTCTAATCCACAAACTGATAATTATTCAAATGTCATCTAAAATAATATAATGAATTCTGGGCACAAGATGTCCTCGTATTAATGAATTTATTGAGAGAAAAAAGTAAGTAATGGCACCAAAACAAATGGCAAGAATTAAAACAAAAATTTTAATTTACCAAGAAAAAAATTTTCCATTAGCTATTTGTATAGTTAAAAACAATTATTACTCCCACTAAAATCAGTTACATGAAGTAAGGTTAAGATTTTTCTTAACAGTTTTAAACAAGATGACCTATTAGAGAATAAAATTGACTTAATTTCATACAACTCCCAGGTTGTATGAATGGAAATCAAGGTGCAGGATATGTGACTAGATCTGTGCATATGAAGTAACTGACAAGTTTGGCATACTTTGGTAGCTTCCATAACCTACTCTTTGAGCATGACTATCTTAGGATTTTCATCTTTTAAATAGCTAAGGTTTTCAGCAGGCAGTAAATAATGTGCGTTCAAAAAGACCGGGGGTATCTCACTTTTATCTTTCTAATCAAGTCAGATTGCTATGCCTAAAGACATTTTCCCTCTTTAACTTAAAGAAATGAACACGTCAGATTAGATAAACCAGACAGCTGCTAACAAAAAACCTAGGTGTGCCTTTTAATTTACTAAAGCCCAGATGCATCCAAATCAAAGAATAAAAAGAGCACATAAATGACAAACTCCTAGAAAACTTTCTAGGTGCATCTGGACTTCATTCGCAGCCTATCAATTCTGTGTCTGACAAACCAGTTCGAGATTTAAATATCTGTAAGGAATAAAAGCAGAAGCTGATTGGCCCAGAGTAAAATGTGGTTTATCACGGGCCTAAAGTCCACCTGAATACACTACAATGCTATGTCCTAAAGAATACCAATACTCATCTTTAAGAAAAAAATACAGTGATGAAAATGGACTTCATGTATTGCTGCAATGGTTCTACTGGGAGCTGAAGTTTAATTAAGATGATTAGATATAAAGTCTTTTAACCAAAAGTCTTTTAACAAGCATCATTTTAATAAAGCAAAGAATCTGAAATTTCCTACACCTGCAATGATTTCCAAGTTTCCATTTCAATTGCCAAATTCACTGTACTTGTTTCAGTTACTACCCTCAGAATGGAGTTAAGTCAACCCAGATGTACTGCCTCTCAGACTATCAAGAAAGTGTCTTCCTCTAGGGCCATGAATCTTCATTTCTTCTAACAAACACAACCAAAGCACAATAAGATCGCTAAAAAATCTGATGAAAATAAACAGCTCAAAACCAAAGAGTAAATAAAATAGCTTTCAAGTTTTCTTAGTTGGTGAATTATTTCCATCTGAAACCTATGAAATCATCCATTTTATGACACTTTTAATAGTAATATTTGGGGCTATTAGCGTGATAAACTTCTCACCTATTCATCTTTTACTTCTAAAAATCTGCTCGTCTTATGACTAACACCTTGGCATTCAAACAAATACTATGCTGAGACAGAAAAAAATAAAACCTGTATAAATGACAGAGTGTTCAACCATGAACACATTGTCTTTTATGAATATTATAATCACAGAATCAATAAGCCTACAAAGAAAAAACAGGACACAAAACGTGTTTTGTCATTTCTGACGAAGTTATAAAAACAACAGACATTCAATATGCCAAGTGTTCTTCAATCCTTCATAATCATAGCCTTATTGAAGTGAGGACAAAAAGGGTCTAATTGCATAGGAGCAATCTCAATGTAATAGGTTATACACCCAGGCACTGCTGCACAATACAACAAAAACAACGTTCCCTGTGTATAGCAGAATGTCATCTCTCATTTTCAGGCAATTACCTTCTTTCTTGTCAACAGTTTTAATAACCTCCATCATCTCTAAAAGACTTTTGCTTCAGTTAAATAATTTTCAGCTTTTTAATATGCAAATGTGCTTGTTCATATGCATGGGTGAAGTGGCACTGCTACTTGAAATGTGTCAGTACATTGTGGAGCACCTGCACCTCGGGGAAGCTTGATTTAATTGACACCTAATACTATTCATTATTCCACTTAGTGAGCAACTCCTATTAGTCACCTGTAGGTTTTCCTATAAGCAGTGCTTTGACCACCAATAAAAATATGAATATTTCTATAAATAGAATGTCCATATTTAGTAAATGGGGTTCACTACTGTCAGAGCTTTGGGAGGAGATAGGGGGATGATATGGAATCTATAGTTTTTTCAGCAGGCAATTTATAAACTTCTTCTCATTTTTCTATAAAAGTATACATATATATGAGGAGTTGTGCTCTCTGGTAAACACAAGATGCTGTTTTCTTTTATGTGGCTCAATAAGTAATATCCTGCTCAATAGAATGAATGAATAAATAAATAAATAAATACATAAATACATAAATAAATAAATGGATGAAAGGAAGGATGGATGAATAGATGGATGGATGAAAGAATGAATAAACAAACAAACCAACCTACCTTGCAGAATACACCATTACGTTTCGGTTTTTTGTTGTTTTTTTGTGTGCTTCAGTAGGGTGTTCTCAATTCTAATGGCTCCAGCCTAAAGATGCTATTTAAACTGAGTTATTTACCATAATATAGGACCTACATATGCCACAAAGTTAAGAGACAAAAGCAGAATTTTGTCAATAAACAAATATTTACTGATGTCATCTTCTTAGGTAAATTAATGGCTAAAATAATACTATTGTGAGGCATGTGGGTACACATTTTAAATGACTTCAAAATATCAGCAGGGAGAATTATAACACATATGGGATTTTGTGTATTTGTTGGTATTAATGTAATAAACATGTACTGTAAATGATTACAACTTAAGTCTATTAGTCTTTCTTGCTTTTATGAAAATGGAAGGATTAACAATGGAGAGTATGTGCAGGCTTAATATTGGGGATGTTTCTTTACCACATGGTCTGTGACCTTATCATTCAGGCCACATTTCTTTCTGGCATTAAGGCATTTGTTAGTCCCAGAGGCTTAAACTACAGATGTTTAACATCCTGCTTATGGGCAGATCATCTGGAATATAAAGTGAGAAATCTATACTACTTATTAGTATATATTATGAGTGTAACAGAGATTTAATAGCCCATTCAAACAAGATTAGTGAAATCATAGCTCAGGAAAGGAAAAGTATCATCTTAACTCAGATATGTTATCAAACCTGTGGGGAAAAACAAAGAAGAACTGAAAGTATATTTTCAGCTGGAATATGTTTTAGGACATCAAAAGAAATTGCCACTAATTAATGTTGTTTATATAATAGTATAAGAAACATTTATTATATCCTTCAATGTAAACTTAAAACCTTTTTGTGGAAAGGGGATTTATAAGTAAGGTGGTAATCTGGTGCTTTGGAAGGCTTATCTACAACATACTAAGAGTGATCATAAATCATGTTAATGTCTAGAATCCAAAGAAAAGTGAGGTGATAGTGGGAAAAGATTAAGTTCTCTTAACCCCTAGGTCCAATCATTTCTATAGAATAAGTGAAAAAAAGAAAGCAGTGGTCAACTAGACCTTTGTTGGTATCCCCCAAAATGTAAT
Source organism: Papio anubis (assembly GCF_008728515.1). Taxonomy (NCBI): domain Eukaryota; kingdom Metazoa; phylum Chordata; class Mammalia; order Primates; family Cercopithecidae; genus Papio; species Papio anubis. Next base: position 75,631,018 of record NC_044987.1, read on the forward strand.
CTCTAAACTGAAGAATGGCAGCTGGCAGAACAGCTGGTGAATAGGATTAATGTCAGAAGAAAGAAATAAAACTCAACATATGTCCAAGCCTGTGGTGCTGGGACTGAGCATGATTATACCCCGACGGATAGGCTGAATACAGCTGGAAAGTGCCACTGTGCCATGCTTCTCTACCCGACAAGGTCATTGCTAAGAAGTATAGCTAATGTCTGAACAGCAAACTCAACTTTGCCTGAAGAACTTGGTAACTGGTACAGAGAGAGGGAACCCAGGTTTTTAACCCTAACCATGCACTGAATAGTTTAACCCCCGTTGCTTAGTTTCCTGTACCACAAAGCAAACCAAAAGACAGATTAGCATTGAATCTAACAGATTGCACTAAAGTAAATATAATTTTTAAATCATTTAAACCGCTTAATCTCATCTCAATCACATCAAATATTTAGAGCAAACATATTTCCATCTTTCATTTAGAGTTTAAATAGGCACAAAGGAGAAAAAAATCTAATAAAATATCTAACAGTAGATACGTTTTTGTAAATTGTCAATGTTTTTCCAAAATTAACATTTTGAAATTACTGAATCACAATTAGCAAAAATATTTTAAAGCAGTTTTTTATAATACAGCCATCATATTCTCACACAGAATAATATGAGAAAGTTCTATCTTCCTACCCTATCCCCATGATGTAGTTGGCCCACTGTAGCCTTTTGTAATAGTAGATGAGAGACACCGGAATTTAACTGTTGGAACTAGTTAAACAGTGATAAACAGCAACCACGTGGACATTACAGATAGATGAGAAAAGACTTTGTTATTTATAGAAACTTAGGCAGCATAAATTCTATTCAATTGTTTCCTTATTAAACAACTACTGTAAACATTTTAAAAAGAGATCAGTAATCATTTCTAAGAGAGCACTGCCCTACTTGTTTCTGACATTTATTTCCTTCAGATGCCAGAGCTAACTTGAGCTCAACAAGCAGATTATCAGAGGCAACAAATCACCTTCCCATCTAAAAACAGCTAGCACTCTCACTGCATTATTTTGGCAACACAACCTTAAGTAGGGGTAGGAGTGGGGAGAGGGAGTTAGAGAATTGTATTACCAAAGAAAAGAATAGAGATGTGACTCTTACAGGTCTAAGCACAGTTCCACACTCTCAAGGGAAATTTATGTGAAATTACAATCAACCAACAAAAATCTACCTAAATAGCCACTCTCTGAAGACATTACATTTTATTTCTTACATCCAAGATTAGTACTTGGGGATCACCACGGTGAGAGATGACCAGGCTCTCTATCTCCTCTGCTTGCATTGTTCTGAGGCTGTCAAAAACCCAGAGCAGGATTATTGTCTACAGTCAAAAGTAAACTTCTCACCACCTTGCTTATTTTCTTTTTCTCTTTCTACACATAAACTAATTACTAGCTTATATATGCATTATGGTAGCATCAATTTTTTAAAAAGCTCTAGAAATTAGGAAACAAAATTTTAGAAGTTTTAGGTAAGCATGCTAATGCTTTGAAATTCAAGGGGCCAATCATGCTTATTTTCTTTCTTAAATGATTTTCAAATAAGCATGGCCAAATTTATGAGAGAGGGGCTTCTTACCAGGTAAGATACTCAATGGACCTTTCTAATGACATTTCAGATAATTCATCAGGTGAGAAAAATTGCCATATATCATCATTAATTGCCATATATCATCATTAACGTAATAAACAGTAAATGCTTACTACATTAATACTGGGAATTATTATTTTTCAGTCTTGAGCTTCATTTTGTGTACATGCCAGCTTTTACTTAGATCTAGGAGTAAGTGGCAATTTTCAATGCCTGTGGGCAGTTGGACATCTTTATTTTATTTCTAAATTTTTACTGACATTTTAAAAGTTTCCTTGGTATTTGGAATTTTTAAAACGTTAATCTGGTGTGGTTTATAGCTCAATGAAATCTCAAATCATCCTTCATTAAGTGTTTAACACTAAGGAAATAGTCACTATTTCTGGAAAACTCAAATGCTAGAAAAATCTATGTATAGTCCAAATAAATATTTAAATGACGTTGCCAGTTTTAATGCTGTTATAATGGCTACTACCAACCATTTTATAAAATTCCAAGATTGCATGCTTTGAAGTTTAATGACACTCAACATTTTCTAGACTCTTTAAACACTGAAAAAAATGTTTTTATTTGTCATTACAGAATATGGAACGTAACCTCCATATCTTATTAATGTCTTCTGAATTGTTTAAGGGGATTTAAAGATATGAGTTAAAAGAATTTCATAATCTTAATTTCAATTTCTCCTTTTCATTTAATAGTAGACATTCATTAGGACCCACACACTGTAATAAATTATAATAATTTCAAACAAGAATTAAATTACTAGGTACCTAGTGAAAGAGCCATTTTTTCTTAGGTACCCTGTAATCTAACTGTCAGATTTAAAATCTATTCCCAATCAACTCTTCACAACATTCACATTTATTCATCTATGTTAAATTAATAAAAGGTGTGAATAATACTGACAAAATTGATCATTATTGTTCATGTAGATTTAGAAAATTATAAGGTAATCTAAACTGTAAAAGGAATTGAGAGAAACTATTAAGGTTCTTATAAATAAATTCATCCTATGCTATTTTTTCAAATCAAGACTGAAAGTTCTACGAGACTTATTTAAATTGACTATACAAGGTATTTGATAAATTGTGCATTTTTAGAGCATAAACCATTTTCATTATTTTTGACAAATACCAGTACAAAGACTCTACTATAGCATTAGGGTTCAACAAATACTTCAGGAAGCTATGCCAAAATGATGTTGCGAGGTAAAACCTAATAGCAATCTGAGACAGTTTATAGCAGTTTGATGAAGAAAAGGTACAATCACAAGGGAACATCAAAAACAGATAGCCATCCAGAAATAAATACCACCCCCCTCATCTTTCCTGTAGATATAGTAATGGAGGTATAATTCTTACCTGGACTACAAAAGAGAAATACAATTCTATTGACTAATGTCCCAAAACAGAACTCCCTTTACAAAACAAGTTTGCACACTTACTATATTTCCTACCATCTAACCTTGCTGACCCCTTCCTCTTTAACTGGCATCCCTGAAGATAAAGTAAAGCATGTCAACATCTGTTCCCATTCACACCGATTTTAATTTACCAAAAGAGCTTTGCTATTTTCAGAGCAGACTCCAGAGCACAATGACAGATTTAGGGCCTTTAGTGGGGTTGCATTTCTAGTGTGTCAGCATTTCCTACTCACTAAGAGTAAATTCCAGGGGGTCACAACAAAGGAATAGCTGAAATTCAAACTTCATTGTAGAGATTTTTCCCACCCTTACTTATTTCATCACAACTTAAACTACCAACATGCTATCCTACTTAGTGAGGCATCATTGGTGCTACACAGTAATTGGACTAAAATTATCTAGTCCTGGGGCAAAGATGAAGGTCCTTTAGGCCCTTCCTATGGAGTACACATACATAATTACCTCTTCCAGAACTTTATATCTGACTGAAATTTAATCACCATAATATAACATTTTTATAACTCTTTAAATTTGTAAAATAGTATATGCTTTTTAAAACACTTCCACATCCTTAATGTATGTTTCATAATTCGATTATAAGTACTGAGTTTTAAGTCACAATTATTCTTTCCAACCTAAGAATTCCATAGTTATGTGTTTTTTTAATACCATGCTTTACTCAGACATTTTAAATGTGTATAAAGAAAGTCACTCTCACAACACCCCAGTTTCTCTAGATAATTCAGAGTTTTTAAGACACAATATAAAGAGCAACTTGGAGAAACAATGCACAAGTTGTGTTGTAATCAAATAACAACTAAGACATGAGCAGCTGAGCAGAAGGAAGATGGGCAACGGAATGCTGTACAGCAATCAGCACTGTTGACTAATCAGAATTTGAGACACTAGAAGGTAATAAGGGTATTATAAAGAATGGCTTATTGAAGGAGCAGCTGTTTATGTGTAGCTCACTGTTTAAATGAGTTCCACTAGATTGCCATGGTATGTTTTGGTGAAAATGTTTAACTCCTTTTAAAATGATCATTAGAGAAGAAACGGCAAGTGGCAAGTTTGGAGATATCAAAACACCAACTAAGATTTAACAGCTTTAGAACAGTTATCTGGGTGGTTTGAAAATGGTAGGAAATGCCCATTTCAACGATCTTTTAAGTCAAAACTACTTGGGTACTCATTCTTCTCTTAAAAACCTTAGAAGTTAGGTCTATTCCACTATCATTACTGGGTAATGTTATGGGCACAAAGATGAGGCAGAAATATAATAGGGGAATCTTCAGAGGATAAGAAAAAGAAAAGGCAGAGTAAAAATGCCCATCAGGACAGCCACAAATTAAAGAGACTGCCTTCGAATTTAAAATGTGTCCAAAATCTCAATAAGCAGAAGGAGTAAGATCCTGAATTGTATTTCAAAATAAAGTTTTAAATATTTTTGGCTTAAAATATAATACAAAAACCACTCTCCTACATTGACTTACAAGAAGTAAATAATTTTTAAAATAGATGAGAGAGAATGCAAAATAACATTTAATTAACTAATGTCACTTTCACAAAGCAATAATCATCTTATTCAAAACTATTTGTCATACAGTTGTGTTGGCTTTGTAATTGGATTGATTTACAGTTTTGTATTCCTTACTTTCACCCAAATGCAATTCTCTATTGTTTCTTCTGCCCCACAAAAAAAAAAAAAAATCCATAAATTACAACATAAAGGCACCAAATAATACTTCACTGAATTTATCATGATATAGTATTATGAATATTTCATTTTGACAAGTGTTCGGTAATATTTTTAAGCAGTCAGCAAGCAGTCGAAACTCTGCTATCTTTTGTAACAGTTCACATGTCAAACTGGCAAAGTGCCCATATTGTAAGGCAGAAAAAAAAATCTATTTAATGTCTGCCCCACAAGGCAACATGAGGTTTGATTGGCAGAAAGCAGAGAGTGGCTTTTGATCATGTGTCCTAACAAGCAGTTCCAGCTCCTGTCTTTTCAGCTGATGGGCTCCACATTACCCATTCAAACAGAAATGACAGACCACTGCACTACTCTCTGGCTCTAGTCACACGCAGTGGGAGCTATGCTGGAGACAGAGTCACTGATTAAATATATCACTTTTTCAAGACAAGCAGGTTGTCTGAATCAAAGTTGGACAGAATAGACTCAACATTATTAAAAGGGGATATAAAACTGGGATTGAGTGATGTTCAGCCAGTTTGCACAGCCTCAGGGATTCCCAGGCTGACAGGGGGAATAAGGAACAGCAGAACTCATAAAACAGGGTCAGAAATTAGCTGTGACACCTTGGCTATTTTCCCAAGACTTTAGGACCACTGGGTTTCAAAATTCTGGAGTCTCTTTCACTTTTTTTATTTTCTTTTCCTTTAAATGAATTCAGTAGAGGGAGAAAAACACTTAAAAGCATGATTACTGCAGTTTGTCAATTATAGTCTTAAAGGGAATAAAATACTGGATGCAAACCCTTTGCATCTTATTTTAAAATATACTAATATACGTTCTTCTAACTGGGACCCTTATTTTAAAATTTTATTCCACTTATTGGTTTGGAATTATAGTGTAACTTTAAAATCCAGGAGTACTAGTCATAGAAATTATACAGTTAAAAATTGTTTGTGTCCTGACAACCAGAGGGCTAGCCAAGTTCTAGTTATCATATATAACCATCCTATTTTCTTTGCTATAGAATGCATATTATTTAAACCTTTTGCTTAAAATATACTTAAAGACATAAATGTCTAAAATGCATGGAATTTTTCAATACAAACTTGTATTGTCTAAATTTATTCATTTTTTTAGATTCTGAATATAGCCTCTCATAATCTAGAACATATTATCAGCAACCTATGTGATGCAAATAAATAAAATATAAAGTTGTTTCCTGTTTGGAAAAGTAAAAGTAAGTGCCCAAAGAAATAAAAAAGAAAACAACTGTCTAGTCATAGAAGCTAAAGAAATAATCTGAAACAAATAATTTTAAGCCAAAAGACACAATTGAATAAATGGTCCATTCCGATGTTATTCTAAAACAGTCCTTCCAAGATATTTTAACTTCTTCTTAACTCTTATATAAAGAGTTAGGTTTACTTATTTCTTTTAGTAACATACTCCAGCTATTCCTTGGAACACTTATGTTCTTGTTATTAGTTTTGGCATCCCTGTAAATATTTAGTAGCAGCCTGCTCATTAGATGTTTAAGATATGATTAAAAGATTAAATATTCCTACCAAGATGAAGATAAGAGTTTTACTATAGAAGAGTAAGGAATTAAGAGTAGTCCTGTAATAAGATACTGAACTAACAGAGGATGAAGAGATACAAGAATTGCATTTGCTGGAATAAGATGGTAAAATTACAAAGAAATGGTGGGTATTAAACCTCTGAAAATCAGCAATATTTTCTTTTATTGTGTTACTCATTTACTTAAATTACTTTAAGTTTCAAAGTTAATTTAACACTAGCTGGTATATATTGGTTAAAGAATGTATCATTTTTCAGATTAATCTTAATACAAATAGTATTTATGTTCCATATACCATAGAATATGTTGTCACTGATAAACAATTCCATATTAATCAAATATGCATTCTATTTACACGAAATAAAGTTACATGTTCTCTAGCTTCTGCACTTCATGTCTTTAAAGATCTTTGAGGATTAAGAAAATGATGATAACAATATATTTTATCCCAAGTGATCACAGGCACAACCAAGCAATTATTTAGAAAGCTGGTTGTTTTCAAAAATGTAAGAAAATTAGCTTGATGAGGCTAATTTGACTCCTTATATGAGCCCAGATTTTTTTATAAAAAATGAGGGAAGAGTGGGAATCTTTATTGCGAATTGCTTCCCAAAATCTGAAATACAGTAAAGTGGCATTTCATTGTTTTCCCTAAGAACTGGTTAATATTTAACATTCTTTTTTTAAAAAATCACCACATGCCTTTTTATTTAAGACTGGAAGGAAAGAGAATAGGAAATTGTTAAAATGAATAGTCAACTAGGATAGGTAAGAGGAGACAAAATCTGCGTATGTATTGCCAATGTATTAGACTAAGTAAACCTGAGGCTCTCCAAAATATGTTTTTCCCTTTTTACATTCCAGGTGTAAAAAACAACTGTGTATTACCCATGCTTTACCACACAGATCTTTTATATTCTACACCAGGAAAGGCCAAAGAAAGGGGGGACAAATCCACAAAACATTTCGCAACACCATAAAAAAGAATACTTTCTTTTAAAAAAATCCAAAATAATTAATTATTTTAGCCACTATATTATTGCTTACAGTAATACACAGCAATAACATTTACATTGATTGAATTCTGTTTCCTTAATGTGAAATTTGTTTGGGGTTAATTAGCACGGCTGAGGAATAAGCTTAATAATTTTATGTTGTTTACACTGGAGGCAGTTTTCCACGAGCACTGCTCAGGGAGGAAGTGACATCTTCTCATTTCAGACAAAACATGGAGGTGAGGGCAGCTGCTCACTGTGGAATGGAAAGTGAGGCCCTTCGTCTTTCAGCAAGCTTCCCCGGTACTTGGGGTGTCTAATGGCCACAATACAAAGTTGTTCAAATGATTTCTCAGACATGATAAGTTTCTAAACCAAATACTGAGCTGAGCAGAGATTAAATAAAGGACTTATACAAATGGAGAAGGTCCACAATATTAGACATTTTTACTGTCCCTTCCTTAAGAAAAAGCAGCTCTAATTAGTTGTCTTCCTAAAATGCATACCTAGCATTTTTATTATGTATTATAACATTTTGCTCAGAGCTGACATTTTTATTCTGACAAGCACTGTCTGGAGAGCTCTCAATAAATAATACATTGACAATTTTCAGTAAATAAGCAGTGGACACAAATCGTTATCCTTACTTACAGCTGCCCCACTCTAATAGTGCTTTTACAAGTGAGGTGACTATTCAGTCTAATGCAATACTCTCAGTGCTGGAAAGACATTTTCATTCATTACCACGGTCACAAGCACTTAAAGCACTTTTAAGCCCTGTTGCAAAACAGCAGGAATGGCAGAGCAAGTGGGGCTAACGAAAACTAAAGTTCATCACCAGAGAAACCTGCGGCTGTTCACCTTAACAACTAGGAAATTCACTTCTACCTAGGCCACCTCAACACTTTAAGATCTACATGTCTAAGAAGAATACAGGGTTTTCTTTGGCCATTAAATGTTAAGGCCTGTGGGTTTTGTTTTTCACATTAAATTTGGTTCATCATCCAATAATATTTATTAAGCACCCTAGGATAAGACAAGGGACCACTCTATAACCTATGTGCTATACCTTTGATCAAAGTACAGAAACAATATCTGAATCCAGACTAATACATTTGAAACCACACAATACCTTTTCTTTTTTCCCTAATCAACTTTTCTTCCCTAACAATCGCCCCCAACACCATCATTCTAAACTAATCACTAAGCCACTAAGGCAGTCCTGAATTTGATTCTTATTCATTAATTCACATCAATTTGAATATCTAGCAATGTGAGAAACAAACTTATATGAAATAAGACCTAAGAAAGAAAGAATAATAAAATCAATATCTTTTATGAATAATAAAAAGGTAATATCTATTACACCTTGACATACACAGCCTGTAGCGTACTTTCACCCTACTTCTTAATCAAACAAATTTACCCATTATTGAACACTTCTTAGACAATTAACTGATCATGAAGATGGCTAAAAATATGTTACCCAGTCAGAAGTCGATTTCATGCTATCATGTTATGTGGCTTCGACTATATATTACAGAACAATATAGTACAGAACTATATCATAATTCTCAATTGTTGGTGTGCATCTGAAATTGCAGAGAGATTGCTAAAACACAGGTTCCTGGGCCCCATCCCAGAGTTTCTGATTTAGTAGGTCAAGGATGAAGCCCAAGAATTTGCACTTCTAACAAGCTCCCAGGTGATGCCAATGCTACTGACAGTTTGAGAAACACTGGGCTACAAAATTAATTGAGTTCATCTGAACAGATAAGATACACATGACTCATATTGGGGCTAAGTGTATAGTCACTTCCCTTATTTTATATGACTAGAATGATAGATTATGGAGTTTCCACATGTGGACCAAGTTTGATGCAACAATGTTCATTGTTGCAACCTGAAAGCAACAATGATAAATTGAAGTGAGTATCTAAGAAAAAAAAATTCAATCCATAAAACGACAAGGAAAGGAGCCAATATCTCTTCTAATACTTCTGTCTGCTAGATGTATTCCACCTTCATGGAATACTCAAACTCAGTATGTCTAAATGCAAACCTTTTCCCCAAACCTTCTCAACTCTGTATATTCACCATCCTAATAGCCTCACCATTAAATCTCTCAGCTAGATATCTCCCTAACCTCACACCCCACTCCTAATTAGCAACCTCAACTATATCTCAAATAGCTGATTCCTTCTCTCTTCTTCCCTTGCCATTGCCTTAGTTTAGACTCTGATTAGTACCTGCCTGGACCATTAAAATAGTCTGCTAACAGATTCCCCTGTATTTGCCCTTGCCTTTTTCCAACTGATAGTCAAAATGCCACCAAAGTTACTTTTCTAAAAAAAGTGTTCAATTATGTCAATCATCCTCCAACTTAAAAGTTCTCTACTGCTCCCCACTACCCATAGGATAAAATTCAATTTCTGTAATAATGGCTTCAACATATTTTTCAGTTGTGTCTCCTGTCCTAGTCACACCAAACTTCTTCACATTAATTAAATTCACAGGTTTATTCATACCATGCAACTGTACATGCTGTTCTCTCTACCTGGTATTCCATTATATCTCTTGTTCACTATGATGAGTTTATCAAAATATAGCTCAAATATCAATAAATCCCTCCTTAGATCTAGAAAAATTTATGGTTTCCTCTTCTGTACTTCCACAGCATTTTGTTTTTTGTTTTCTGTTTTTTTTTTTTTTTTTTTTTTTGAGACAGAGTCTCACTCTATCACCCAGGCTGTAGTGCAGTGCACGATCTCAGGTCACTGCAACCTTCACTTGCCGGGTTCACATGATTCTCCTGCAACAGCTGCCTGTGTAACTGGGATTACAGGTGTGTACCACCATACCCAGCTAATTTTTGTATATTTAGTAGGGACAGGGTTTTGCCATGTTGGCCAGGCTGGTCTCGCACTCCTGAACTCAAGTGATCCACCTGCCTCGGTCTCCCAAAGTGCTGGGATTACAGGCATGAGACACCACACCTGGCCACCCACAGCACCCAGCCAACACAGCATTTTATAGCTTCTTCTACTATTGCACTTATGATAATTACTTTATTTACATGTGTTTCCTACTAAATTAGGAGCTACTAAAAAACAATATTTATCTCTGTACATCTTCTTCTACCCTTTCCTCCACTTTTACCTCTCTCCAACCCAGGCCCACTACAATACTGCATGAAAAAGCTTAATAAACGATTATGGAATTAATAAGCATATGTATTTGTGTATTTAAGTATGTATACATATGTTGTTATGCATGTATATATGTATATTTTGTTTAGATGAAGAGGCATTCTCTAAAAATTAGAGCTATTCATCTCCTTTTAATCATAATATTATTTATCTCTCTGAAAACTTTTATAATAAATCAACAGTATTTTAGGTTAATGTATATTATATGCTAAGATCCATAGCAGGCGTTGTGAAGATAGACTAAAGATATGGTACGTGTCCTCAAGAAAATTAAAATCATCTTGTGAGGCAAGATCAATAAATGTAAAATAACAAATACTTTTCGTCTATGTCAAAATCAGTTGAGCATATTTCTGTGGTTTTATCTGTGGATTCTCTAGTATATTCCATTGATATACGTGACTATTTCTCTTCCAATATCACATTGCCTTGATTACTATAGCTGTATAGTATGCCTTAATACAGTATTGGGTAGAATAATTCCTAATAATTTTTTCTTCTTTCTGAAGATTGTCTTAGCTATTCTAGAATATGATCCTTTCTACACAAATTTTAGAATAAGTTTGTCTAGGTATATGAAAGTCTTGCTGGGATTTTGAAGGAATTGCATCAAATATATAGACTATTTGGGGGGAAACTGACATTTTTCCCATGTTGAGTCTCCCAGTACATGAATACAATATGTCTTGTCATATTTTTAGGTCATTTTTCATTTTTGGAATCAGCATTTTGTAACTTCAGCATATAGTTCCTGTACATGTTGTTAAGTGCATTCCTAAGCATATCACTTTATTTGGAGAAAATGTAAATAGTTTTGTGGGGGGTTTCTTTGTTTGTTTGTTGTTTGTTTGTTTGTTTTTGAGACAGAGTCTCGCTCCGTCACTCAGGTTGGAGTAAAGTGGCGTGATCTCAGCTCACTGCAACATCCACCTCTCAGGTTCAAACATTCTCCTGCCTCAGCCTCTTGAGTAGCTGGGATTACAGGCACCCACCACCATGTCCTGTTAATTTTTGTATTTTTCGTAGAGATGGGATTTCACCACGTTGGCTAGGCTGGTCTCAAACTCCTGATCTCAGATGATCCACCCGCTTTGGTCTTCCAAAGTGCTGGGATATCAGGTGTGAGATACTGTGCCTGGCCAAGTTTTGTGTTTTTAATTTCAGTTTTCATATTTTGCTGTGTTCTGAATTTTGTGTCTGCTCAAAATTTGTACATTGAAACCCAGTACCCAATGTGATAGTATTAAGAGGTGGTGGTCTTTGAGAAGTTATTAGATCATGAGGGCTCCACCCTCATGAATGGGATTTACATCCTTATAAAAGAGACCTGAGGGAGTTTGTTTGTGCCTTCCACCATGGGAGGACACAGCAACAAGGCACTATCTGTGAAGCAAAGAGCCCTTACCAGACACCAAATCTGTTGGTGCCTTAATCTTAGACTTCCCAGTCTCCAGAAAATATCAGAGAAGCTAATGCTACACAGAAAGCAATAAAATTATGCTATTTATAAATAACTCAGTTTATGGTATTTTGTTACAGTAGCCTGAATGGACAAAGACATAGGTTCACTGCTATTGTATAGAAATGTGAATGATTTTTAAGTGTTGATCTTAGATCCTGTGACCTTGTTGACTCATTAGTTCTAAGAAGCTGTTTTTTTGTTTTGTTCTGTTTTATTTTGTATTTACATTCCTTGGGATTTTCTATATAGATAATCACATGATTTGCAAAGCAATTCAATGGAGGAAGGTTAGCCTTTTCAACAGATGATGCCACAGCAAATTAGACATCTATAGGCCAAAAGAAATGAGCCTTGACTTAAACCTCACACCTTATACAAAAATTAACTGAAAATGGATTATATATATATATGTAAAGTATAAACATATACATCTTTCAGAAAAAATAGGAGAAAATATTTAGAATCTAGGTCTAGGCAAAGTATTCTTAGGCTTGGTGTCAATACTTGATCCATACAGTAAAAAATTCTTCAGTTGGACCTCATCAAAATTATAAACTTTCATCTGTGAAAGCCCATGTAAAGAGGACAACAGAGAAGCTAAAGACTGGGAGAAAATATTTGCAAACCATGTATCTATCATAGGACTAGTATTTAGAATAATAAAAACTTTCACAACAGCAAAAATAAAACAATCCAATTAGAAAATAGACCGAAAACATGAAAAGACATTTTACCTACGAGGATACATATATGGCAAACAAACGTGAAATAATGTTCAACATCATTAGCTATAGGATAAATGCTAATTAACCCTACAATAAGATATCAGTACACACTTATAAGAACAGTTAAAACAAAAGTGACAAAACCAAATGTTGACCAAGATGCAGAGACGCTGGATCAGTCATACATTGTGGGTGGGAATGTAAAATGGTACAGCTACTCTGAAATATAGTGTGGCAGTTTCCTATAAAATCCAACATACAATATAGCCAACAATCGTACTCTTGGGTACTAATTCCAAATAAATGAAAACTCATGTTATGAAAGCCTGTACACAAATGTTCATAGCAACTTTATTTGTAATAGTCAAAAACTGGAATCTGCACAGATGTCCTTCAACAAGTAAATAGTTAAACATGTGTGATTTATACATATGATGCATACCATGGAATACACTTAGCAAATTTTTAAGTATGAACTTCTTAAACTTTTGTTTTTATTGACACCCATTAATTGGATTGGATGAATCTCCAGGGAAGTAAGCTGAGATTTTTTTAAGTAAATTCTAAAAAGCTACATACTATATAATTCCATTTATGTACCATCTTTAAGATGGCAAAATGTTAGAAATAAAGAACATATTAGCAGTTGCCAGGGGTTTGGTATAGAAGGTGAGGGATGTTGGCATTGAAGCGAGGTAGGTATGGTTACAAAAGAGCAACACAAGGGATTCTTATGATATTGAAACTGTTCAGTATTTTGACTGTTGTAGTGGATACATGAACCTAAATAGGTGATCTATAGGTGACAAAAATATATAGAATTTAATACACACCCCCCCACACAACTGGGTATACTAATGGAGTACAAATGGAGAAACAAGAGTAACATCAGTGGATTATTTCAATGTCAATAATCTGGTTGTGCTATTATACAACAGTTTTCAAAAATATTACCCCTGGGGGAAAGTGGGCAAAATGTACATAGAATCTCTCTATATTATTTCCTATAGCTTCATGTAAATCTACAATTGTCTCAATAAAAATTTCAATTTAAAAAAGAACAAAGAGCATAATTAGGGTTATAATTTACTGATAAATACAGTGGTATACAGGTTTGAGTATTAATAATTTTAGAGGAGGAGAAATTCACAAGTGCCAGTCAGTAGAAGATTAGATATGATCTGGAATTCTGTACAGAGAAAAACAGATAAATGGAAAATTGAGATAAATAGAGAGAAGACAAAGTTATTCTGGATAGGGGGGATAATGACTAAGCTTGAAGTATGTTGGACTAAAGAATCAACTTCAGCACTGTGCTGACTCAACAGGTAAAAAGCTTGTCCTGAGATACATCCTCAGATTTCTTTTCTTTTTTTCCTGAGACAGAGTCTCACTCTCTCACTAGGCTACAGTGCAGTGGCACTATATTGGTTCACTGTAGCCTCCGCCTCCCGGGTTCAAGCAATTCTCCTGCCTCAGCCTCCTGAGTAGCTGGGACTACAGGTGCACGCCACCACACTCAGTTAATTTTTGTATTTTTAGTAGAGATGGGGTTTCACCATGTTGGCCAGGATGGTCTCGTTCTCCTGACCTTGTGATCCACCCGCCTCAGCCTCCCAAAGCGCTGGGATTACAGGCATGAGACACCATGCTCAGTCTACATCCTCAAATTTCTTAATCACAATGCTCACTAGAGAAAGATTACAAAAGAAATCCAGGAACCAAGTTATAATTATGTGCAGTGTATCTAATATAACTAAGGAATATCCAAGTTATATGTTTGTGCAAGTGCAAAGGTCCTAAGACATGTTTAAGGAGGAGGGGAGGAGTCCATGGCAGAGAAAAGAGTAAAGTAATATAAAATGGGGCTTGAAAGCCAGAGTAATATGTTAGAATTTTAAGCATCAAATTTTATACTAGGCATAATAGAAATTGATATCATTAGCCAGATACCAATGTTCCAATGCCAATAAAATGCCTACATATTGGGGGAACCCACCCCCGATAGTTAACGTGGGTTCTTTTCTATCTCCCTAAGCATCGGCCGGTCTGAGAAATAAAGGGAAAGAGTACAAAAGAGATAAATGTTAAAGCTGGGTGTCCAGGGGAGACATCACATGTCAGCAGGTTCCATGATGCTCCCTGAGCCATAAAACCAGCAAGTTTTTATTAGTGATTTTTAAAAGGGGATGGAGTGTACAAATAGGGTGTGGGTCACAGAGATCACATGCTTCACAAGGTAATAAAATATCACAAAGCAAATGGAGGCAGAGTGAGATCACAGGACCACAGGACGGGGTGAAATTAAAATTGCTATGACGTTTCAGGCATGCATTGTCATTGATAACATCTTATCAGGAGACAGAGTTTGAGAGCAGACAACCGGTCTGACCAAAATTTATTAGGCGGGAATTTCCTCATCCTAATAAGCCTGGGAGCGCTATAGGAGACCGAGGCTTATTTCATCCCTTTATCTTTGACCATAAAAGACAGCTGCCCCTAAAGCAGCCATTTTAGAGGCCTACCCTCAGGGCTGCATTCTCTTTCTCAGGGATGTTCCTTGCTGAGAAAAAGAATTCAGCAATATTTCTCCTATTTGCTTTTGAAAGAAGAGAAATATGGCTCTGTTCCACCCAGCTCACTGACAGTTAGAGTTTAAGGTTATCTCCCTTGTTCCTTGAACATCGCTGTTATCCTGTTCTTTTTTCAAGGTGCCCAGATTTCATATTGTTCAAGCACACATGCTCTACAAACAATCTGTGCAGTTAATGCAATCATCACAGGGTCCTGAGGTGACATACATACTCCTCAGCTTACAAGGATGACAGGATTAAGCGATTAAAGTAAAGACAGGCATAGGAAATCACAAGGGTATTGCTTGCGGAAGTGGTAAGTGTCTATGAAATCTTCACAATTTATGTCCAGAGATGGCAGTAAAGACAGGCGTAAGAAATTATAAATGTATTAATTTGGGGAACGAATAAATGTCCATGAAATCTTCACAATTTATGTTCTTCTGCCATGGCTTCAGCTGGTCCCTCCGTTTGGGGTCCCTGACTTCCCACAACAAAAAAACACCAAGAAGAAGCAAAAGGGGCATAATTCTAAATGACTAAAGTTAAATACTGAAGTTCGTGGTTTACCTAGAAGTGAGACCAGACTTTCTGCTATTAATCAGGGACAAGTCTTAAGAGTTAAATTAAAACCAAGGAATAATTTTTAGGACTTTGTACACTGGGCACATAAGACAGTTTCCTGTCTATCTCTTCTACCTGAAAACAAAGGGAAACAGTTCCAAAACCTGTGGCTTATGCTTTAATTCTTAAATTTTCCATCTTCTCCCTGTCCATAACATAAGCAAAATGTACAAGATAAGAGATATTTCTGGGGGATCAGCTAGAAAGCTCCAGTTAAGCCAGTAAGGGCATTTTGGAGTGAAATGGAATCCTCGTGCACACAGTTTGTTAGCCACTCTTTTAAAACTGCCCTTTGACTATAGGTTACTGTCATTCAAAAAGTACATATTAGCATAATAATTCTGCTGCTGTTTTTGCCACTGTAATGGTGCTGTTGCAAATAATTCAATATTTTGTCATATTTTCACAGTTGTTCTTCATTATACCTTCATCAATTTTTTTCTAGCCACCTATTTGTATTTACTCATTTTCAATTCATTATGTGAGAGCAATTAGGGGCATCCACAGTCCTCTAATTTCTGCACTCCCAATGCTAGCAGATGACCTATATTCTATTACTTCATTGTGAGAGTATTTGTCTGTCCTCTCAATTCTAGGTACAGCTACTCAGTTATACTTAAACTCAAGACATCAACTAAGAAAGCTACAATAGGTCTGAGCACCACACGTATTCAGCATTAAGCCACAGCCTTGAAGTCATGGCTTTGTCCATAATCATTGGACAATTATTGTTTCAGATATCAAAACTGGATAGAAGCTTTTATCTCTATCTTTATAAAAATTCTAACATCAGAAAGAAGAAATTGGAAATAGAAAAGGACAGTTTCAGGCATAATGAAAAAAATGAATGATGAGATTTGTTCAGTTTGAACTGAAAATAGTTTAAAAGAGAAAAATAATGCTAGTAAACTCTAAAATTCAGATACAAACTGTAAAAGAAAATCAAAATGGCATAGAATTTTACAAATTGTCCTTTAATGCTTATCTAGACCAACATCCTCATTATATAAATTAAGAAACTAGTGCTTAGATCAATTAATTAATTATTAGACACAACCTAGTAAGTTAAAAAGAGTTAGGATAAGAATGCACATCAATCCCAAGCCAATATCTGTAAGGATTCTCAAGTTAAACATTCTGAGAGAGAGGTGAAGATTTCCAGCTAATGTCGACTGTTTGGCCAGAAAAATGTCTATTTCAATATAAATGGTTGACTAGAACAATAGCAATAATTAATAGGTTTGTAATTTTGCATTTGAAGTATTTAAGTAAAAATTATTGTGAACCTGATGCAATTAGAGATGAGGAACTACGCTAATTCTAAAACCACACCCTGTGCTGGAAACATCAATTAAGAGGATCAAAAGTGAAAAAAGTGTGTTTCCTAACAAACCTAGTAATCACAGTCCAGTAGAAGAATGACAATATTTTTGTGCTACTAGTTAAAAGGAGGCTAAAGACATTCAGCCTATTGTATTCAGATACAACAAAAGGAAAATTGCAGTGAAGGGTCCAACAAAGGCACTTGTTGAGCTTCTGAGAAGCTCAGTGATGAAGAAAAGCCTGTACCAGACATTTTGAGGAAGGTGGAACCAAAAGGCATAGACAGTTAAAGCTTTCAGGAATTCTAACACAGGTGCATGCACGCGCACATGCACACACACACACATATAGCAGCAGCAACTTCTTTCTGTAATGTTTTCCAAGAGAGTGGAAAAAGACCACAAAAATGTGTCAACATCAATTCCACTCCTGGGGAAACGCCCTAGAGAAGAAACTTGTTCACATGTGCATCAGAAGATAGGTGCAAGAATCTTATTTTTTGCACTAGCAGAAAACTGGAAAAAGTCCAAGTGTCCAGAAACAATAAACAGGAGAATATACTGCTATATAGCATAGCATGGAATAGTATATGGAAGATTACACAAAAGAGAAAATGAATGAAAGTTCACACAAAAAAATTGATGTTAGAATACAAAAATAAAAAGCAAGTCACAAGAGGTTACAGTATGACATCATTTTTATGAAGTTTGAAAACAAGGCTAAACAATAATTAATTAACAACCTATTCAAAACTATTTTAAAACAAAAAAGGTAGATAATCATTAACTTTGTTAAATTTGTAAACTGGCAAAAATGTAGATTAAAAAACAAAGATTGGACAGGTGAAGAAAACATAAGTAGATTCAATAGTATTAGTAATATTTATTAAGTTGGATGCTGAGTTCACAAGTGTTTGTTTTACTTTTATGGTTTATAATATACATATCAAATATTACATAATAAATGTTTACATTTACTCCTTCCTTTTCTATTCATTTATTTCTTTTGATATTGCATATATATTGTATAAGAAGGAAGAATACAGATCCCAAAACTGTCCCCTATTATTTCCTGAGACTCCCAGAATAAATTCTGAAGAAGTCAGTCTAATGAATTTTCAATAGAAAAATGCAAAATATTAATGATCCACTCAAACTCCACAAGTTCAAAATCATATAAGACTATAACTTCTTTCATAAAACGATCAGAAATCTGCATCCTCTTTCTAAACAACAAAATGCCAGGAGAGCACCTTCTGGCTTCACAGTTCAATAACAGGAAAAATCAGAAACAATTGCCTGCATCTGTTCCCCACATTCTTGGAGAAAGAACCTTCAAAATAAATTTTTAAATCTGAGGAGATAGAAATGAGCAAGAAATCTGAAGCATATTTTCAAGGCAGAGACACACAAACTGAAGTTAAGAAAAAGATTCAACCAAATAATACATTACCCAAACTGTAAATGGAGGTTGCAAAACATACAGCAAATAGAAATAACGAA
Organism: Papio anubis; assembly: GCF_008728515.1. Lineage (NCBI taxonomy): Eukaryota > Metazoa > Chordata > Mammalia > Primates > Cercopithecidae > Papio > Papio anubis. Next base: position 75,649,764 of record NC_044987.1, read on the forward strand.
GAGTTGCCCAGAAGGTCTGGGGTTCACAGAATTCTGGCTCATTTTAAGTTTTTTAAGGTAATACGAGACGAAGACCAGTTTCCAAAAAAATTAGAATGCAAATATACTTAACACGAAAATATCCTGTACATAATTCTTTTCATAATTCAAAAACCAATCGTTCTAGCTCCTCAATATAATCCCTAAATATCATTGTACAAAACTTTCAGAAAATATTTGTTTATTTAAACGATCTGGTACTAAGTAAGTATTTACTATGAATATGATACAAAATTTTTAAAACAGGAGCAAGGACACAAATATCATTGGGAGGACAGATTTTATAGAGAAGAAAAAAATGAATTTAAATGAAGTTGTATCAGCATTGCTCTGAATGCCCAATTGCTTCTTCACCAAAAGTATGAGTGGTCTTGGGAAACTTCAGCATTTAAATGACTTGAAACTTCCAATTTATTTGAAATAACAATTTTGGGTATTTTAACGAATACTTAAAGTGTTTCTTATGCAAAAATCCAAAACCTTTCCAAATTTTCCTTTCAACAAGAAACATAAAACAAGGCTTACATCTGGGATATTATAAGTGCTTCACCAATATAACTTTCAATCAGAATAGTGGTAAAAACCTAATATCCACAAATTGTGCCTTAAAAATTATTGTGATGCTTTCACAGGGTGTGAATGTTAAGTAAAAAAAAAAAGGGGGGCTTTTAATAGATTTTTTACTTTAACAGAAACACATTGCTCTTAACTGGATACTATCTAAAAACCTCATCCAAGACTTTACCAACCTCTCTCACTGACACCATCACATTCCACATATTTTTCAGAAGGGAAGATTGGCTTTCAGTGGGGAAACTTTAGTATCAGCTTTTCCAAATAGCCTGAAAAGAGAGTTAAACTGAATTGCTCTTCCAGAACACAAGAACATCATTGCTGCCAAATGCTAAATCCCTTAACACCATGGGACATTTCCTATGATTCCGTCTGTGGTACAGAATGAGATTCCTAGAATATTTTTCTTTTTTAAAAGTTTCTTCAAATAATAACAGCAATAGTAGTCATAATAGTAATACTAGTAATAGTTATAATTACAGAAGCTATATATTGTATATATTAATATGTCAAATCCTCACAATAACATTGCAAGGCAGGTATCATTCATACAGATTTACAGATGAGAGAACTGAAGCACAAAAGGATTAATTGGTCCAAAGTCTCATAACCAGGAAATAATGCTGGCTACATTTATTGAGCACCTACTTTGAGCTGGCAATGTTCTAAAAGCTTTATTGCCTTAACTAATTATTCATCTTCATGAAAACCTTGATCCTCATGATAACACTGTAAAGATACCCATTTTTTGGTTGAGAAATTAAAGCAGACAGATCAAGTAACATGCTCTATGTCATCCATCTAGTAAATGCTGAACTGAAATTCAAACACAGCAACCTAGCTCCAGAGTCTACACTCAGTAGGCTATACTGTTCTCTCTAAATATTAAAACTTAGATTCAAACTTGGATCTAGCTCAAACACATTACTTTCAAAAATGAATTTCCTCATGTTTGAACTATACGATACATCTCTTTTAGTACAGCAAAGGCTATCAGAGGAGCAAAACACAGCTTCTAAGCAAACCAAATATATTTCAGTGAAAATATATGTAGAAATACAAATGATTGTTTAGAGATGTGAACAATGATAATAATCCATCAGATATACACATAAACACATGCTCATTCTTGTGCTGGGAAACAGCTGCATAATCCATTGGAAAGCCTGTCCCACCAGGAATTCAAAGCTCAAATGCTGCTGTCCCTTCTTACATGAACAGTAAAATGAATCCATATACTTTTATTACCATGATAGCAGAAAGCACACAATTCCACTGGGCAAATACTCTAATTTCTGACCAATGTATGTCCTATGGAATTGTATCTAAAGCCTGCACACTTTCCATTACATTTATGGTTCTATCAGAGAGTTCATTTATTCTAATATTTCTACTTAATACAAGCTTTGTTACTCTCTCCTAATCACAATAATTATTACCTAAAGAATAAGTTTTTAAAAAGAGCCAAAGAGTCAGGAATTTAGTTTTATTTTGTCAGACAGTTGAGAGTTTTAACAATGTTTCCCTTTTCCTGCAGTCTCACATGACTCCAGAAACTGACTCAAACCAGTGCCCTCAGCCTAGGATCATATACTTAGTAGTATGATACACAAGACATGATAGTGGCTGAAGCACTATTATTAAAGAGAGATTAAAACAGCTGTACATTATGCTGAAGCACTCACTCTTCCCTTTACAAACAGACGGTCCTGGATTACAAGCAGCACTTGACCATTTAAATCACGACAACAACCAGATTTAACCAGCTGGGCCATATTCTCCTAGGCAGTGCCTGTTGACCTCCTCAGTCACAGCTGCTCAAATGAAATTCTCATTAGACAACTTATTTTCAGAAGCCAAAGGACTCTCTGATTAAATATATGTATTTAGATATAGAAGTCCTTTTTAAAGTATTCATTTTCTGACAACTGTCGCTTATGTTAGAGCCCAGCTATATTGGCAACAAGACGGGTGATACAAGGATAACTAAAATTCATCACTTTATTATAGCTGAAGAATTTTAGCCTTGGAAGCATTTTAACCTGAATCTATTAATCAAAGCCTTCCTGTACACTCTACCCACCAATATAAACAGTGTTTTAAAAGGTGGTTTCTGACATTCAATCGTTCAATCCATCTATAGATCTGTCTACCTACCTACATACCAATTTACCTATCTAAAATACTAAATCAAAGTTAAATTTTCAAAAGACAGAAACTTTGCCTATCTTCCCATAAGTCTCAGTTTAAGAGAGGACACTTCTGATGTAGCACCTTTGTTCGACAGTGTTTGACAATCTAGTCAAATCACTGCTCAGGAGAGGGCACTTCTTGAAGGAATAGTAGATCAAACACTGGACAATTTGGTTGATCAAAGCATCTGCCTGGAGAGTTTTAGTTTCATCATGCAAATATAGTTTTTAAAAGGACCACAATAAACTTTTTACAGATCAGTTCTTGTAGATGAGGGCAAATGAGGGAGAGGTATTTAGTCAGATAAAGAGTAAAAATATTCTCCAGAACAAGAATAATGCAAGAAAGGTGATCATTTATTATGTCAATCACACAGGCTTGTCTCTCAGCTAATTATGAAGTATGGCCCTCAAACCATGAAGTAGATGTGAGGGAGAGGTGGGTAATTCATTTGAAAGCTTTTAGGTGTCCAATGAGATAATTAGGTCCCAAATGAGGAGATGGACCTGGAACTTTAAAGGATTAATGTCAGGCAAATATTGGTGGAGCTGTTATACCTCCTTAGATGTAGAATATAACTATTTGAGAATCAGAAATGTATCCCAAACTTTTTAATGACTCTTTCTATAATTATTTCTGTTCTCCCATTATGCTATTCTATACTATGCTCCAAGTAGATAATCAAAATTAGGATTCAAGCTCAAGATACCAAACTCAGAATAAAAAAATTCTCATTGCTCCCATGTCCAAAACATGTTCCTCCACTTTTTTAAAATCGTATTACTACATTCCTATTTGCCCAGAGTTTAAAAACTCTGAGCACTCTTTGAACCATTCTTCTGTCTTGGTTCTACACTTAAACATTAACTCTTAACAATTCTATCTCCTAATATCTTTTCCATATGCATGCCCCTTCCTTCCTCACTTCTGCTGCCTTCGTTCAGCAGACCCTCATTATCTCTAGCTTGGAACAATTTCCTTAATGTCTCTCCCTGCTCCCATTCATCCTAAACAGTGGAGCCAGATTAACTTTCCGGAAAGAAAGCTCTAATCCATCACCTTATTATGCTAAAAAACAGTCAGTGGTTCCTCCATCACCTTCAGTGTAAAGTTCAAACTCCTTAGGCAAGAGTCAAAGGGCCTCCATGATCTGAACACAACCTACTTTTTCAGTCTTATATCCCATATGCATCTTCTTTTTAAATTTAGAACCTGAACTGTTGGCCATTTTAAAGTTCTCTACCTATTCTTTCTGCCTGAAATGTTTCTCCTCTCAATTTCTGTCTATAAATCCTTTCATTCTCCAAGACCAACTAAGACCTATTTCCCTATAGAAGTTTCCAATGGCTTCCAAGGCAGAAGTAATTTTTCTATCTAGTAAATTCCTATAATATTTTATCTATATAGCTCTATGGAATTTATTATATACTAGACACTGAATTAGAGTTCATTTTTATATGCCTTATATCTCTTACTAGAATATGAATTACTAAATGTTAGAGACCATTGTTTTATTCATTATGGGTGTACCATATCATCTAGCATAGGGATTCTTTTTTATTTATTATTTTATTTTTTATTTTTTTATTATTATTATACTTTAAGTTCTAGGGTACATGTGCATAACGTGCAGGTTTGTTACATATGTATACTTGTGCCATGTTGGTGTGCTGCACCCATCAACTCGTCAGCACCCATCAACTCGTCATTTACATCAGGTATAACTCCCAATGCAATCCCTCCCCCCTCCCCCCTCCCCATGATAGGCCCCGGTGTGTGATGTTACCCTTCCCGAGTCCAAGTGATCTCATTGTTCAGTTCCCACCTATAGCATAGGGATTCTTAACTCGTGGTCCACAGACTCCAGCAGACATAGAATTCAAGGGGTCTCTAAACTTTTATGGAAAAATTATTTTTCACTAGCCTGTATTGAAAATTTACATTTCCTTAAATTATGGATGCAAGTAACAAACTGTACTGTATTTGTGGTTCCTATGACATTGTCACCAATTAGTATCACAACTGATATTTTTATATCACATTATACTTGGAGATATCTCAAAATATCTTTTACACTTATCACTACTTCAAAATTATTATACTGTTAGGCCCTCCATAAGACCTTGTTTTTTTTAATACATTAGTAGAATAGCATATTCTACCATATCACAAATGTTTTACATTATTTACTGTTTTTTGTTTTTTGGTTGTTTTTGTTTTCATTTTTGAGACAGAGTGTCACTCTGTCACCCAGGCTGGAGTGCAGTGGCGTGATCTCAGCTCACTGCAGCCTCCATCTCCCGGGTTCAAGCGATTCTTCTGCCTCAGCCTCCCTAGTAGCTGGGACTACAGGCACGTGCCACCACATCCGGCTAATTTTTGTATTTTTAGTAGAGACGAGGTTTCACCATGTTGGCCAGGATGGTCTTGATCTCCTGATCTCATGATCTGCCCACCGCCTCGACCTCCCAAAGTGCTGGGATTACAGGCATGAGCCACTGTGCCTGGCCTATTTACTGTTTTAATATGATTCATTTTCTCTGTAACCTGTTTATTCTACCTTATGCATTTAAAATAATTTTTAAAAAAGATCTGTAGGCTTCACTAGACTATCAAAGGAATTCACAGGAAGAAAAATTAAGAATCCTTGAGTTTTAATAAGATGCATTTCAAAGAAGAAGAACATGTAGAAAAATAGTCACAATACTATGTAGTCCTTGGAAAGTACTGTAAAAAAAGATATACCATAAACTGTGGAATATTTTATAAGAATGTTCATAAAAATTCAGAGTCTTGGCATTGGAGAAAAGATCAAACTTCTGTCCTCTACAACACCTCTATTAATATGACAACAGAGATTGCTGCATATCTCTAAGGATAGATAAGTTACTATCTTCCAAAGGAGAATATCCCATATAGACAGGTACAACTGTTAGCTAGTTGGTCTTATTAACCATAATCAGGTTCCTCATAACTTCTTGTCACTGATCTGTATTCTATCCCCAGGAAGCTAGACAGTATAAACCCAATCCCTACTCCATGTGACTTTAATCTTTAAAGACACCATCATGTCATCCTTGATTTTGTTTTCTCTGAGGTTAGTATTACTAATTCCTTCAACCATCCTTCTTATTATATAATTTCATCTCTGTGATTATACCAGTTGTTCTCTGAGAATATTCCAATGCCTTTGAGTTCCTTTTAAAGTGTGGTAATTCTGAACTCAACACAATACTTCAGAAACATGCTATTGAGCAGGCAGTTTTTAGTGGGACTACCACTTCTTGAATGCATCATACTGTACTTCTAGTGATACTGACTGAAATAGCACTGGCAATTTTTTTGGCAATCTTCACTATGCTGACCCCATTGCATTTTCTGTGACTTAAAACTCTTAGGTTTTTATTTTTTATTATTTTTATAATTCATCTGGCTGTTATTTGAATTTTCTTCAGTAATTACTTGTGCAGCTGGAATTTGGGTCACAACTTCTGAACTTGATAATAAGATCTATTAAATTTTATCTTGGTAGGTTATTTTTAAGTTCATAGTTTCACTTTGTCAAAACGTTTTAAGCTTTGTTTCTTTAATGTATTATATTCACTGTTCCAGATTTGTGAGACTGGCAAATTTGATGAGCATGTTTTTGGTCATTTCATATCTGCATTTAATATATTTATATTACTTACATTAATATATACTAAAGATGCCTGAATTTCTGATTTTTAAAACATACATATTGCAAAAAAAAAAAGATCTGTAGAGTATGAAAACATTCATTACTAGTAGAAATACAGTAATAAATGACTCTTAAAGGACTACTGTCTCATTCTGTAAGTGTCTCTCTTGTACAAAATCAACTGTAACACATGGTAACAAAGAGGACAAATAGAAAATTAACCATTACTTGCAAGGAAAAAATGATTTAAAATTCCCTAGTAGTTCAGGAAAAAAAATCATCACCAATGTCTTCATTTTTACATTAAAGAGTCCACCAAAGTATTTTGAAAACCACTTACTTATAGAACTAAAACCATCTTTTGGTGGATCACAATTAAAAGTAATCTAGTGATCTTACTTATTTAGTAGATAATTATCTGGCAATCCCCATTATTCAGAACAAGAACGTGGGAAAAAAAGTCTCAGAAGCCAAAAGTGTCAGCATGTAGTTTGTGCACTAAAGATCATATGTATTTTTCAGAATCTCTCAGCAACACCTCCAGAATATACTTGTTCATATTTCAAATACAGTCCAGAATGTCCTGATTATCTAATTTTATAAACTATAAGTAAATAGGAGAAAATTAGAAATTATTTACAGCTAAGCAAGAAATAATAGCCTGCAACCTGATATTGAAGGAGAAACCAACACACATACCCAAAAAATATACATATACATAAAAGATATATATATCAAGCAGACACAAGAACTCTTAAGTTTCATAATTGAAAAGAAAAATAGCCATAAAATCAAAGTACTAATAATCTCAATGATCACTAGGGGCATTATTATAGCACAGCAAAATACTTGACATTTATAATATATCAGTTATATATATTATATATAATATAATACAATAAGTCAAATGTATATAGTTTATAGTTAATATTTATATAGTTTATAGTTAATTAAAGACATATTCATTATTATTATTAATCCTCAAAATGTTTAAGTTGCAAAGTCAGTAACCAAATTTTAAATTTTGTGGCTCGAGTAGATTGAAGAATTTCAATCAGGGTCACATAATTGTTTGAAGGGTACTGAAGTTCCTAGTCTACTGTATTATGACCCTAGATAATCAAAAAAAAAAAAACACTTTGTGTCATATTACCTGATTAGTAAAACAGGGAAGCATGCAATATATTTTAGAAAGACTTCTACAAAAATTAATTGGAATCTTTTAAGTTTTTGAGCCCTCAAAGGAATAAAATTAAGTTACATGAAAAATTCCCTAATATCAAATCCCAATTTGTCTATAGTATCACAAAAGTATCAAGTTAACTTGCAATGCTAGTAATAAATCCAGAGCTATTAATTACTCTACATTTTAAGGCCTAAAATCTGTACATAAAAACTGAAAGTGCAACATAGTATAATCATCACTTAGACTTGATTTACTTTGTTTAAAAATATTATTGGAGAGTCTTCCTTCATTTCTGTTTTCTACTATGTACCTGAACCTGAGTGAACTCTTGTACAGAGTAGAGAAGGTAGACGTGGGATGCTGCAAGAGATGTCATGTATCAAAAAAGTCACTCATATACTTTCAGTTTTAACAATATTTGAAGCCCTCTAATCTCCATTCTACAATGTTAGGAGATAAAATAATATATTTATAAAAATGAAAAGAAATCTTTTTAATTTTGTCTTTTAAACAGTTGACATTTTTATAAAGAAATACTATTCACCACAAGGAAATAGGGGAGAAAAAATGAAAAATAAAGTTGCAGCTAGGAAAAATCCCTTATTACCTTTTTCCAGAGTAGGATTATGGTCAGTTTAAAATCTTAACTTGTTATCTTAAGAACCAAACAAAATGCACAAAGTTTTAGAAAAACGGAGCTATCTGTTTAACACTCCTAATGGATCACAATCTGCCATCACCATGGTAACCTCTGAATAACTTTTTCCTAGCTAGTGCCAATTATGCACTCCTCTGGCCCTTGCCCTTGAAATCCCACCTTTTTTTTTTTTTTAAGGCCTGTAATCTTTAAAAGAAAAAGAAAAAAAAAAAAAAAAGGAAGCCAACAGTGAAGTCCACACATACCCTCTTGTTCGGTCCGAGTCATTTCCTCAAGCTTCTTCTGTTTCAGTGTGTCCACCACATCGGCAAGACTCCCTTTGCGGCGTTCTGGGGTTCCAAAAGTAACACTGGTCATTATCTCGCGGTCCCGACTCCCTTCGTCAGGCTTATGTGGTGAGGTAGAGGTATTTCGGAAGGAATATAGGGAACATAACTTATTATTCTCTGATTCCTAGAAAAATAAAATAAAATAAAGCCATTAGAATATACATTTCTTTGCAAGCTACTGGAGAAAAAAATCCCAAACTCAGGACAGTATATGATGCTTAGTAGGACAAATAAAATATACTAATTAAAATAAGATATAAGTAATTTAGTAGGACAAATAAAAAATACAATTCTAATTAAACAATACTGGTTAAACAAAGCATTAAAGAAGCCATTGTCAAAGGAACTAATGTGAAGTTGCAGATTAAAACTGTGTGGTTTTTTTAAATATAAAGCAGTTTAAGTGCTTCAAAAACAAACCTTTAAACCCCTTACTCATTTACACCTTTCATTTAAATTAGTTCAGATTCAATGACTAATTATTAGGCTTGGTAAAGTTTTTCTTTTAATTGGACGCTTTTATTAGCAACACTCTTGCCATAGCATAAAAAGAAGCACATCATAAAAAACACTGTCCTTAATTTAGAACCAGTAGAAAAGTTAGCTTCAGTAGCCAATGTTCATTGTTCACCAGAAAATATATAAATGATCTAAATCAGTGCCAGAAAGTCAGCCAACCTGAATATTTTCGTGTGCTGGGGTTTGGAGAAAACTGTTTTGTTTTGGTTTTTCTAGCTATACAGCTGTCCAAAGTTACAGAAGTCTCTTTATATTCCTTACCTTTACCACTGATACTTCAGCACATTTTTCATGTAGCATTTTAAAAAAATGTCTTTTTTTATTTTATTTTACAAAGGGACAAGTTTATCCTCAGGTGAGAAGTATTTTTTTTTTAAAAAAAAAAAGACAGGGTTATTGCATAAATACGTGTGCAGGAATTACTTCATAGTATAGAGAAGTTAGCTAACTGCGAAGAGGGTTAGGTGGATCAGCTGAAAAGGAAAAAGCAAATCGTAGGTGGAAAACAAACACCTAAAAGTTCATAGAAATAAAATATTTTTATACTTCTTTAAATTGGAACTGAGGGTTGGAAACAGCTATTATTTTGCCGTAGCCCTTCAGCAGCCTTGCATTCACCTTTTATCTGTTTGCACAAGGGTATTCTCTCTCCCTATATTTATATTTTTAAAAACGTGTGTAAAGTAAGTCAGCCAGTCTTTGTGATCACCATCAGACTCCTGAAAATCCTAATTGCTCCTCTATCTCTTTCCTTCACAAGGAAGCCCAGTAAGAGTCAAGAGCATAAGGACAAGCATGAGGCAAAAGTTACATAGTTAATAACTAATGGGAAAAGGGGAGAAAAGGAAAATGATATCTGGAGCAGTAAATGTCTACATATATTAAAAGACATAATAATTGTACTCTACAAATGCTAGGTATTTCGGATTACTGTCATTGTATATAAGGTGGGAAAAAATGGATTTTCAGGGTTATTGAAAGCACACAATGAGATAATATTTGTAAGGTACCAAGGCATAGTGCTGGGCTCACAATATTGAGGTGGTGTTTAACAACTGGTAGGTACTATTTCCTGAAGGAAGGAACAGATTTAGGAATGGGACCAAAGAGATTTTTCTTCCTTCTGGACCTGAGGAATTGTGAAGTAAAAAATGTTTATGAGTCTCAAACTAAGATAAATCTTGTGAAACCTGGGAATATATTAAAAACAATTGAACTGTATACATTAAATGGGTAAATTACATGGTATATTTATTTTATCTCAATAAAGCTGAATCTTTTGATTAAGAGCTAAATCTCAATTTTTTCTGCATACCCATTGCTAGTACAATGCCCAGAATAGAGCTGCTCAATATATTTACGCTGAAATAAACGGAAAAGGATAAAATAAATGGGGCAGGGCAGGGAAGAGAGCTCCTCTTTACCTTCCTTCTAGATCCCTTCCTTCCTCCAGGAAAGATGTTTTATCTCACTTAATGTTTACAAGAATTCTGTGAAGTGATGCAGAGGAACCCCTTCTTTTAGATGCCAGTCATGGCTAGTATGTGGCTCCTTGGAACGGCCAGTTCATTCTCCACTTGTGTGAATGAAAATGCAGAGATATATTTGTCAAAGCCATTTAAACCTCTTAATAAAGTCCATATTAGACATCTGACCAAGGCTTTTATGAATTAATAATCACCATTTGATCAATCATACTTCAGTTGCTTCCATTTCAAATGCCAATTATTGTCACATTATAGCCAAAACACACACACACACACACACACACACACACACACACAAACAAACAACCAAAAAAAACCCTGACTCAACCTAAGGGATTAAAGAACAAGTCAAAACTGTAGTATGTGAAAGTGGTTACCTACAAATGACTCACCATTGACTATAATAAAGGAGATTTTCCATCACTGCCAAACTGAAATTGAAAGATGCTAAGAGAGGCTCTCCAGCCTAGTAACAACTTTAGATTTTCCTGAGAGCATTTAGGCTCCAAAGAGTACCATTTTTTCCTATCAGGACTAATGCCAAACAGTCTTATTTACATATTGTTACGTACTTGTTGGACTATGTTTCTTGTTCTTTACTCATGGGAATGTGGTCACTGCCATGCTGCACCACAGACAATAACCATGGGTTCCTTATTGCAATGATGACCCACACTGTTCTTAGCCCCATAATCTGTGCAAAGTGGCTCAATACTACCAAGCAGCAGACAGCAAGAGGCTAGAGAGTCATGATTTCCCCATAAAAGCCACAAGAATTATTTGCAATATGTCACCAAATTGTAAAAATAGGCAGTAAATAAAAACAAATGGCTTAAGTCGTGTAAGTAATGTTATACCATGCTTAACAACAATGGGAAGGGGCAAAATTTACCATTTCCAGCCACTGCTTTTTAACTTTCTAAAACCTAACAAATATTAACCTTTCATAAGTGGAAGTCTGTAAGCAATTCATCTGAGTAAAAGGGAACATAAATTAATAAACTTATAATAGGTTACTGTCTAATATGAAGTCAATAATGCCAACTTTAAAAAAAAAGTCTTGACAAAGAATCTCTGGTTTTTTTAAGGAGGCTATATAATTTTAAATTAATTTTATTATGAAAAAAAGCCCAGATTATTTTGTAATTTCTTTTTTTTTTGGGGGCGGAGTCTTACTCTGTCGCCCAGGCTGGAAGTGCGGTGGTCTGGCTGCTTGCAGCTCCGCCCTCCCGGAGTTCCGCGCCATTCTCCTGCCTCAGCCTCCCGGAGTAGCTGGGACTACAGGCGCCCACCACCTCGCCCGGCTGGTTTTTGTATTTTAGTAGGAGCCGGGGTTTCACTGTGATTAGCCAGGATGCTGATCTCCTGACCTCGTGATCCGCCCGTCTCGGCCTCCCAAAGTGCTGGGATTACAGGCTTGAGCCACCGCGCCCGGCCCATTTTGTAATTTCTTAAGAACAAAACAGGTCCAATGACACATCAATTGAGGCAAAATATCTGATATGGTTTAGATTTGTGTCCCTGCCCAAATCTCAAATTGAATTGCAATTCCCAATGTTGGAGGAGAGGCTTGGTGGGAGGTGATTAAATCATGGAGGCAGACTTTCCCCTTGCTTATGATAATGAGTGAGTTCTCATGAGATCTGGTTGTTTAAAAGTGTGTAGCACCTTCCCACTCTCTCTCTTCCTCCTGCTCCAGCCATATAAGATGTGTCTGCTACCCCTTTGCTTTCCGCCATGATTGTAAATTTCCTGAGACCGCCTCAGCCATGCTTCCTGTACAGCCTGCAGAACCATAAGCTCTTAAACCTCTTTTCTTTATAAATTACCCAGTCTCAGGTATTTCTTTATAGCAGTGTGAGAATGGACTAAACCAATGTCCAATGATAATATCTACCAAGTCTTAATGCATGTCACTGTAGGACTGCTGCGAAGAGACTTGGGACAATACATCCCTAAAGTAGTGGTTCTCAAGCTTCAATGTGTAGAATTATCTGGCAAGTGTGTTAAAATGCAGATTCCTTCACCCCATACCACCTTCCACAATGATGGGGCCAAGGAATCTGAATATTGATGAACAACCCAAGTGATTCCAATGCACAGGTCCTGATCCCACTTTAAGAAATACTGCTCCCTAAAGAACAATCATATAAATGTGTTTTGCCTTAATATTATAATGTGAATATAATTGTGTAAAAAATTTTTAAAACTGGTTGTGATTCTTCAAAATAACATAAAGGAAATTATTTTTCTTCTTTTGATCTTTCTTTTGAAAACAACCACTGTTTAACATGACTAAACACATGAACACCACAAAAAGAAGAACATGTGGGCACTGAGTTAGTAAATATTAGTTTATTCAAAGGAAATTTACTATAAATTTCTTTTCGTTCAACCCCTAACTTCGGCAGCCCCACCAAACCTACAGTGAAGAAAATTTTCAAAATATGATTTAAAAGGATCCCAGTCCCAAATAAAGGAAAAAAGCCATGTTGATTCAGATAATCTAAAGAGCATTTCACTGGAAATCAATTAAACACAGTATGTAAAATATATGTAGATGATTAAAAAGCACAGTAATATCAAAAAATAGTTATTAGACAAAGTTTCTAGGAAAGGAAAAGCAGTTTTTGCATATTTACGAATCAAGAATTTTAATTAAGATGTTTTCCAGTATTTGAAGAGATAAAGATTAAAAACAAAAAATATTAAAATGAATATCGTTCAGATTTTTCAGAAGTTACTATTCAAAACTGATTGTTCACCAATGGCATTCAAATGGCTTTAAATTTAAGTAGCCATCTTATGGTATTGAATATATCAAAATTACTCAAATCTCTGGGCATTTGTGTGTCTTGTTGCTTTTCCATGGAATGCCCTATATCTTCCTTAACTTTGACCCAACCCACTCTTCAAAGTTCAGATCAAACTGCATTTCATCCTTGAAGCACCCCTAACTATACTGGACCTCACTATCATGCTACCCTCCAAACTACACATCAAAGCACTTAATCATAACCACATAATTTAGCATTTAATAATATACTAGAATAAAATATTCATTACTATTTTGCATGTAATTTTCATATCTGTAACTAAATTTTAACTCTTAAAGGATTTCAGGACTTCAAGCTTCTTCTATAGACTTCCAGAGCATACAACAAAATTAAATAAGTGTGGACTGACAAACTTGAAACAACTACTTATCAAATGTGTCAAAAGTAATCAAAAGGCTGGGCACAGTGACTCACACCTGTAATCCCAGCACTTTGCGAAGTCAAGGCAGGAAGATCACTTGAGCCCAGGAGTTTGAGACCAGCCTATGCAACATAGTGAGACCCCATCCCTACAAATAACAAAAAAAAAAAAAAAAAATAGCTGAGTGTGGTGGTGCGCTGCTCGGGAGGCTGAGGAGAGAGAATTGCTTGAACCTAAGAGGTCAAGGCCACAGTAAGCTGTGATTGCTCCACTGCACTCCAGCCTGGGCAACAGAGCCAGACTCTGTCTCTCAAAAAAAAAAAGAAAAAAAATCAAACATTAGGTAAAGAGTAAAGATTTGCTCCAACAATGACAAGATTGCTTAAGCTAAACATTTAGAACTGAGATATTAAAACATAAGGAATTTATGATACAACTACATAGTGGAATACAACACAGCCATTAAAAACAAATATATCTATTGAACATACTGTTGTTTATAGTGATGAATAACTATAGGCAGCCTAGTTATTCCAATTGTAGGAATTATTTGAGTGTATTATGATTTTATCTATATGATGGAATGTTTTGGAGCTACTGAAAATAATAATTTTGCAGAAAATTTAATGAAATGTGGGAATATTCATAATGTATTGTTAGTTAAAAGTATATTAATAAAATTAATACACTTTCTTATTTTAAAATTTTGGATACATAATAGTTGCCCATATATATGGGGTTCATGTGATATTTTGATATAAGCATATAATGTGTAATGATCAAATTTGGGGAATTAGGATATCCATCACCTTCATCAACAGATAAATGAATTTTAAAAATGTAGTATGTATACACAATGGAGTATTATTTACAGTAAAAAAAAGAATAAAATTCTGTTATTTGCAACAACATGAATAGAACTGGAGGACATTATGTTAAGTGAAATAAGCCAGGCACAGAAAGACAAATATCACATGTTCTCACTCACATGTGAGAAGTAGTGAATAGAACAGTGGTTACCAGAGGCTAGAAAGGCTAGTGGTGGTGGGGAATAAAAGTATGAAAATATAGTTAGATAGAAGGAATAAGACCTACTGTTTGGTAGCACATTATACATCATTACAAAAATTATGTACAGAAAAAAAGAGATCATAGCACACAATAAAATGTTAATGGTCCTCTGAGTATTGGGATAACAGATAATTTTATTTCCTTTTTGAAGTTCTCTGTATTTTGTAAATGTCCTATCACAAATAATACTTTTAATCACAAAATAAATTTCATCTTCACATTTAAATATAAATATCAAAGTCACAGAAATAATTTATTCACAAGGAAAGATGTATTAAATGAAAAAAAAAGCATATACTGTAGTATTTAGATTATAACACCAATTATTTATATGTGTGCATAAGTGTGAATGTGCTCCCCTACACACAAACATACACAAACTGGAAAGATATATCAAAATATTTATAGTGATTCCTAAATGGTGGTAGGACTATTGGTAATTTTCATTTCCTTTTTTGCTTATCTGTGTTTTCTAATTCATCTTCCATAAACATATGACTCATGTAGTAAAGAAAAACAGAAGCTATTTTATACACAGATGCTTAGGGGAAACAGAAAAAAATAGTAATTTAAAAGAATAGATTTTGGCCTTCTTGAAGATGTCGAGAGAGTCAGTATATTATAGTTTCCCTCTACCAAACCCAGAAAAAATAAACAAGCTTTCTTTCCTTGGCATTCCTATAGTTGAAGGATCGCAAATATTATTTCTAATAAATCTAATTATTAAAAAATTAATCTTCATGTAAGCTAAAATCTAGATACTTATTGCTGTGGTTTGAATATATGTCCCCCCATAACTCATAAATCAAAGTCTAAGACCTAATCACTTTAGGAGGTGATTAAGTTATGAGAACAGAGCCCTCATGAATGGGATTAGCAACCTTATAAAAGTGCTGAGGGCAAACAGTTAGGTCCTTTTTGCCCTTCAGCCCTTCCACCATGGGAGAGCACAGTTTGTTGGTCCTGTCTAGATGATACAGTAACAAGGTGTCATATTGGAAGCAGAGTCTGGGCCTTCACCAGACACCAAACCTGCTGGTGCTTTGATCGTGGACTTCCCAGCCTCCAGAACTGTGAGAAATAAATGTGTATTGTTTATAAATTACCCAGTGTATGGTATTTTGTTATTAGCAGCAGTATTGGACTAAAACATTAATTACAACACATTGTTTCCTGTTTGCTCTCAAAAGATGCATAATATCAATCTATTTCCTCTTCCATGTGAGAGTTGTTCAAATATCTTAATGAAGACATCAAATTAATAGTCTTTTTCTAGGTAAAACTCCTGCACTTTCTAAACCCATTTCTCATTTGCCATGATTTCCAGACCCTTCATCACCCTCCTCTGATGCATTCGTCTCTAGATGTCATTCTAAAAATATGTCACCAACAACTAGATACCAAATTCTACATCTTCACTTTCAGCAGGAAAAAAACCACACTCAGCAAGATTGTTCCCTCCATGTCACATAGGCAGGACCAGTACAGCTAAAAATCTTTAAGTGCAGGTTTTCTGACACCAAATCCAATGTTTTTTTCTATTCCATAAGGCTATAGTTTTTTTTAAAAAAGTCACTCTCAACAGTAAAAGATGCCACAACGTCAATGATTACTACCTTCTAAGGCTTTTTGTTTCCATTCATTTCCAGAAAGGAGATTTATCTATATTTGAGGCAAAAATTATACTTTATTATTCACCTTAATCAAAGAATTACAAAGAAGTAACTTGTACTACTTAAGTATTGTTGTATAAGAAATCATCCCAAAACAAAGTGCTTAAAACAAAAATAATCATTTATTATCCTTAATGGTATCTGTAGGTCAGGAATTTGAGAGCATCTGGGCTGGGTGGTTCTGTCTCCAAGTCTCCCATGAGGTTACAGTTAAGTCAGTGGCTAAGGCCAAAGTCATCTCAATGACGTTTTTACTCACAGATAAGGTACCTGGGCTGGGAACATTTTAAGAGCTCGGGGCTGGGATAACTAGGGTTTCTTGGACATCTTACTCTGTCTCTACATGACCTTTCTGCATGGTCTCTTTTCTACAGTATGTTAATTTCAGGATAGCGAAACTTCTTTCTGATGTGGTGTCCCAGAGACAGCCAGATGAAAGCTATACCACTGTTTCTAACTTAGCCTGGGAAATCACACTGTATAACTGTCACTGCATTCTGTTCAATAGTGAGTCACCAAGCCTTGCCAATAGTCAAGGGAATGGGAATTAGACTCTGCCTTTTTATAGGGTAGAGCTATAATTATATCCTCAAATAGTTGCTATGAGAAATGAATCATGCATAAAGCACTTAGTACAATGCCTAGCATATAAGTACTCAATAAATGATAGCTACTCTTATTAAATACAAATGTCCTTTGTCCAATTGCCCTTTTTTTCAATTTTCAATTCTGCAAATACAGTCATGAAAACCACTGGCACCATTTTTAAGTTTTTATTCATACTTGTTCATCTAAGTGGAATAATAAATACTAAACTACATTACTTTCTTCATTATCAACGTTCACCTCAAACCAATTCCATTGAGATCTGGCTTCTCACAAAACTCCAGGAACTTTAGCACTTCTAATTTGCTTTTTCTAGGAATACTATCAATTCTTATTTATCCTATCTGCATATGAATTCTCTCTACTGTGTCCAGGAGCAGCTACAGTACACTACTGCTCTGATTCAGCTGGATTACCGACCACACTTAGACAAGGAATGCAGATGGTGAGCCATACTGGAAGCAGAGGAGAGTAGTGGGCTGGGGTTGCAAAAGTCAGATGAGATGTCAGGAATTAAGAGTCAGAAAGCATAGGTCAGGAGTTGAATCTTGCCTATATAATGAAATTGAAACCCACATACAGGTGGGAGTCACTGCAATTGGGAGAAATGATTGGGAAATGGCATAAGTAGCTGCAAGAATCAACTTCCTGCTACCCAGTACACTACCTGCTACCCAGTCTAATTGTAAGAACAGAATACTATTCACTTGTAACCTTTCCTGTATCCAGTAGCAAGAATGAATTAAATGTATTCATTCTTATAGCATTGTATGCTGTCAGTTTTGCTTTGTTTTCCATTTTAGTTGTAGCCTCTCCAGTTGCAATGTTATCCTCAACCTAGTCTGCCCTCCCTATAGAAAAGGTTTATTGAGATATCCAATAATAGATTTGCCCCGGTTTCAGACAGCAGTCAATCTACAACAAACTTCTGTTTCCTTAGGCCCTACTCAAAATCACCAAAAGAAAGCCCAAACCCTAAAATAGGTCCAAATAGAACACTCTCTTCCTAAGATGCTCTATGGTTCACTATGGCATATATTCTCCCTCATTAAAAATGAGTAGTAAACCCAATGTGTTCAGCTACAGATATGTTCCTGGTAGTCTTTGACTGGAGGGAATTAAGGAGCTACAATTTATGTAAGAAGTTAACACAATAGCAAAAACAACCAAAAGTCATTTATGTTTTAAATTACCATGGACTGGCAAATCAACCAAGTTAGTGATCAATCTTCCCTGCCAGGTCACATGGCTCCCACCACTAAACCCCATCCTTCCTTGCTATGCAGTGCATTTATATATTTAAAGTTTCAATTAAATGTCCAAATTATGTTATATAAGTTACACATACACATCTATGTTTACTATATTATATTAACTTATACCATAGACAATATATGTAATATTTTTTCTGATTCTCCACCTTAAACAATCTTTTGTTTTTTTGATGAACAAAAACTACTTGCCAACTGTGCTATATAAGACACCTTCTACTATAGTCTTATTGACTGACAGAAAAGATTTAGGTTCCAATAACTTCTTGCTAACAAAGGAAATCTAACCTTTTCAATATGCTGAAGATTAAATTGCAAACATTTATGGTTCTTTCTCAGAGGAAAAAAGTTATGTTTTTTCCTAATGTGACATACTGTAAGGAAAAGAATTGGGTTAAAGAAGCATATATAAATTAAAATGCGGTATTTGATTCTAATTGCCAACAGATTATTTATGACAAAAGTATCATTTTTTGAATGATAGTGAAAGAGTATTTTTGCTTTTATTAAAACTGATATTTGCTAGTATATTAGATTTACATAACATTTTCAAAACTGAAATAACATATGCCACTTGTCACTATTACTATGCTGTTGAGTAACAATAAAATTATTCATAGATGTGTCAGAAAATAGATTTGTTACCAATATTTGCTAAAGTGTCACGATTCCCAAGGCTTTAAAAATAAGCTGTTGTTTCCTAAATGTTATTTCAATTTGCAGAAAAAAAAATAACAAACCCAAAAGTTTGTTGAATGGCCTCATTAACATTCTATTTAACAAATAGAAGTAAATATAGTGAATAGATTAAATACAGAAAACATCCCCAAACCTGTCAAGACAGGCACATAGAAAAGCCCTGCATTATCTATACACTACCAGCCTCACACACAAAATTAGAATCTCAAGATTCAAAGGTCTTTAAAACTCCAATTGTTCAATGCCATCTAGCACTTGAATTCCCTGTGCAAGAGAAGACGGAATAATAAAATAGTTAACAAAGTACAGGCACCCTGGGCAAGATTTTCCAGTTTAAATCCCAGCTTTTCCACCTCTCATCCATATAAGCTCAGACAAGTTAGTTAACTTCTTTTTGCCTTAATTTCCTTGTCTGCAAAATGGCAATAATAATAGTGCAATAAAGAATTTATCTCAAAGAGTTATTATGGGAATTAAATGAATCAATAAAAATAAAACACTTAGAACAGTGTCATGACATAGTAAGTGATCATTAAATGGTGGTGGTTAGTGTTAAGATTTCCTTGACGAGTGGCTGTTAGGCCTCTCCCTAAACACTTTCACTAATAGAGGATTTAGCAGCTCCCAAAGTGGTCCATTCCATTTACTGAGGGTTATCTAAAATCCTTCTTGATAGAAATATGAAACCTGTTCCAATCCATATTTCTATTCCATGGAAACATTCAGAATGGCAGTTGTTCAATACATACTCACAGTTAGTACAGTACCCTTCTATCTTCTCTTCATCTAGGGAAAATATCCCTTTTTCCTTCATTTCTTCTTCATAAAACACAGTTTGGCCAATCTGAACATTCTCCTCTGAGTGTGTTCCAATTGTTTCTCTCTATATATCTCTTAAAGAGTAGTGCCCTAAATTCAATATACTCAGTACCATCTGAACAACAAGAATTAAGACACACTATCACCTGCCTTAGAGATGCCATGTTTTAAAGATTTCATACCATGTAAGCAGAGCTTTAAGGCAGGCCTGATAGTGAATTTCCCAGCAATTAAATCAATATTCTATCAATATTCAACTATTGGTCGGGTACAGTGGCTCATGCCTATAATCCCAGCACTTTGGGAGGCCAAGGCGGGCAAATCAGTTGAAGGCAGGAGTTCAAGACCAGTCTGGCCAACATGGTGAAATCCTGTCTCCACCAAAAACACAAAATATTAGCCGGGTGTGGTGGCACACACCTGTAATCCCAGCTACTCAGGAGAGGCTGAGGCAGGAGAATCACTCGAACCCAGAAAGCGGAGGTTCCAATGAGTCGATATCAAGCCACTGCACTCCAGCCTGGGCGACAAGACTCCAAGTAAAACAAACAAACAAAAACAACATTAAACTATTGACTGGTTCATGTGCCTACCAACTCTAGATAGTTATTTCATGTGGCAATTCACTGAAACCCAAACTACCATATACATGATACTCAATCTAAACAATAGTATTAAGCTAAGTCAAATTGGCTATCCCAATTTTAACACTGAAACCAAGAAAGTGAGAAGTGTCAAGAGGCTTAGTGATTATAGTTCAAATCCTTCTTTTTCGAGCTGAGGAAATTGAAGTCAAGAGATATAAAGTGACTTCCCTAAGGTCACACAGCAAATTAGGGCAGAGATGAACATAGGCTTTCTAGGAGGTAACCTGTGTTCCCTCTAAGAACCCCAGAGAAAAAAAAAATTTAAAAAAAAGGACCCCCTACTGAACAAAAAGAATGTCTTTTTGGGAATTTAAGGCATTGAGAAATAAAGGGAGTGATTATGCAGAAGCTGGAGATGTTGGACAAATTGGAGAGTCTCAGATGATTCCACAGAGCTCCTCTGAAGAAGGAACCACTTACTCTGGTGTCAAGTCAATCTTCCTCATGCTCTCCTCCTCTGCAGTTGTTTTCTTTTCATCCCCATTTGAGTGACATCCATATTGTTTGTTGTTGTTTTTGTAATAAGCAAAGTAACTAGTATGCTTTAAATGAAAAGAAATAACTCATGGTATGCTCTTCATACCTCACAAATCTTAACATTAAAAAGTATCAGAGCCCAATCAAGGTTTGTCAAATCCATTTGTTCCTTAATAGAGATGCAACTCTATTGACAGTTAAGTCCTTTCAACGCCCAGTTTGCCTAAAGAAGAGAGTCGAGAGAACAGATTGCTTTGTGTCACACATACTCAGGGCCACCCTGTGAGCTCAACAATCTCCTCTCTTCACTAGATCTTGCCCAGTAAAGCTCCCAAGTTTGAGGATTTCACTGAAAGAACCTTCAAATTTTCTTCTAATATGGTAAATTCATGTGGTGGGCTACCAATAAACTCTTTATAATTCAGAACATTTTAAATAACATCTCTAACTCTCTTGTTTAAGGTCTTACAACTAGAACAAATACAAAGAAACTAAAAATGATTCCTCAGAGGTTATGTTACTTATAAAACAACAATCTATTTACTCATCCATGCATCCACCCACCTATCTCTATATACATTTCCAGCAAAAGGGAAACGGGCCACAAAATGTCACCAATTTAACACAAGGCAGCAAATAAGTCTAACTGCCATCAGGTGCTCACAGTGTTTGGAAGCTGTGCATTCTTCTACCTGAATGCAATATACAACTTTGGACTGATGACTCAACTACAATCACAGAGCCCATATTTTCTCTCTGGAAAGAAAAACTTCTCTCTGAATTTTTATTTTTCCCTCTTAACTTCCAAATATCCAAAAACATAGATTCATTCCTTGACCTACTGTGTCATACAAGAGAACAGTAACCAAAAGGACAGCCAAATTCTAAATTTAATGTTAATTTCAGAAAGCAAAATAAATGAACTATAATCAAATTATATCTGAAATATATCAATGAGAGAATAAAAATGAGAGAATCATCTTAAGTAGAAGCATACCAGGTATGAAATAAATTAATATAACAAAGTCAAATATTGACTCTAAACTCAAGAGCAAAAGTTTTCTGAATTCATTCACGGATTACGTTAGTTTAATCCTGACTAACTCAGTGCTCATGCAAAAAATTATTACTTGCCACTGGAACTGACAAAAAAATTGATAAATAAAAGTAATTATCATATAAATATTTGAATTATTCATTTCTCGGCAAATGAATCTCTTCTATTATACCACCATAATCTATCTGTGCTTGAATGAGGGCATACTTCCTCTCAGAAATTTTGAGACATTTGAGAATATTGTTTTCTGAGTACTCTCAGTACACTGGGAGTAGAAACAAATCAGAGTTAAATTATAATGAAAGCAAAAGTTTACCAAATAATTTCCAATCATTTTATTAAATAAGGTTTTCCATTTTCCAGGGTGCTAATGAAATATAAAGAAGATAAATGAAAAGCATAAATATTCATTTCGAATTTCAACCTGATTGTAAAATTTTATTAGCAAAGGTTTGTAATTTATACTTTGGAATTTAGAATGTGGTTTACACAAAGATATATTATTGAACTCAATTTCCATCACCTAAAAACGATGCCTAGGGGTCAAGAGAATGTAGTAAAGGTTAATATCATAAAAAATAAATATGTCATCACATTGAAAGCTGTATTGACAAAAGTAATAATGGCTTGAAGTTGCTCTTCTTTAAAAGGTTATGCTTCTCCTGGAAAGCAAGGAAACTTTTTTGCAGAGGACAATCAAACGTGGAATAATTTCCATATCAAGGTAATTAATGCATATTCATTATAGGTGTTCAAGAAAGATTAGATTTATTTGTGGAGGGAACAGAGTAGGGTCTTTCCTGCTTGATGCAGGTGGTTTGAATAATCAGAGACAGCCCTTTCAACCTCATCTTCAAACAAATGATGCTAATAGGATTCATTGTGTTAAAGTTGCCTTTACGGAAAGCAACCCTCTCCAAATTAAAGAAGGTAGGTCTCAAGGTGTGCAAACACAATCCTGGCTTCCTCCTCCCAAAGTAATATGCTGTGTATCACAGTTGTCACCATCTTATTCCTGCTGATCTACAAGGACTTTGAGATTAATATTTCATTCTAATCACAAAAAGTTCAAATTAGTCATATAAACAACTGCATGCTATATAATATATACATTATTTTCTACATGTTGCTTGGAAGCATTATGAAAAAAATGTACAGATTTCACTGTTCCAGTTATCATACTTCATTATAGTAATGTAGCCAGAGGCTAGGCAAGAAAAAATTTTAAGAAGGATTTCTATACAAGAAAATATATATCAATCAGAACCACCTATGGACTGAAACATGCTCATAGAGTTCTGCTTTAATCAGAAAATTATTGGTGTCCTGAGATTAGCTTCCATTGATTAACCCTGACCAATTTTAATAAAAAATTTATTTTTTTAAAAAAGCTACATTCAAATGACATTTGAATCCATTAAGAAAAATAAAAGCTAAGTAGAACAGTCTTGCTCAATCAGACTGTTCATGCTAGACTAGACTATACCTGATTTTTTATTAGTAACCAAGTCTTATTTTAAATAATTATCAAAAAGCTACTTTTCCTATGTCTGTAAATGCTATAGACTCTAAGCTACACTTTGGTCATATAGAAGTGTTTGCAGAGGGATAGTTGACAGGAGAAGCCAAACCACAGGAGCAGCCCTGGCATTACTATGAGGTATACACTAGCAGGACATAGGTAAAGTGAATGAAAACAAAATATCCATCAAACATAGAAATATCACATAAAACTGAGGCAAATTAGGAGAACACTGGCTGAATCCAAGAAAAGATAATCCTTATGAACATGCAGGAATGTTGCAAATTGTAAGTGAATGTCAGTGATAGAGTTCATTAAGGGGTTCATGTTATAGTCAGTGCACTAGAAACCCTAGTCATTGGATCTTACACAGAATGAATGGTTAAAATCAAAATAAACATGACATGTGACATCTCCTTAAACACATTCTGAATATGCAATTTTATTTCACTGAAAAAAAAAAGACACTAATGTCCGATTTTCCTTGATCTTTCAAAATACAAAAGAAATGCAAAAAGTCTTTGCACAGATGTAGCAAAGTACTGGATTTTTATATTTTGGCAGGTGCTCAATATGCAGCCCACATAATCACATGTTAATGACTGGAGTGTGTTAATCAGCATGCATACCTGATTCCTTCTTGCCCAAGGGGGGAAAAAAGCCAACTATTCCAGAGCATGTTAATGTCTCTACTTTTTTTTTTTTTCTTTTTTGAGACGGAGTCTTGATCTGTCGCCCAAGCTGGAGTGCAGTGGCACAATGTCAGCTCACTGCAACCTCCACCTCCCAGGTTCAAGCGATTCTCCTGCTTTAGCCTTCTGAGTAGCCGGGACCACAAACACGCATCACCTGGCTAATTTTTGTATTTTTAATAGAGATGGGGTTTCACCATGTTGGCCAGGCTGGTCTCAAACTCCTGACCTCAAGTGATCCACCTCCCTTAGCCTTCCAAAGTGCTGGGATTACAGGCATGGGCCACTATGCCTGGCCTAATGTCTCTACTTTTGATGAAGATTTTAATAATATGCTAGGTAAGAAAGAAAATTTTTCCAAAAATTATTCTTAGAAAGGCATATTATATAATTAAGAATCATGAAAAAATTATTTATATTTCCATAAACATTGAGATACTTCCAAGTATCATACCAGCAACCCTTTTGTTTAATTTAAACAATTTAGATTTGGGGAACTTTTAAAAATACATACTTTTTTTAAAGGACAGTACACATCATCAGGGTGTAAAAATATAAAGGTAATCAATGTGTTAACGCTAGACAACATTTGTTGTCTATTTCACTACCCACAGCAAGAGCTTTGCCAGATTCCATGCAATAAAATGTTTTATTTTTTAGTTCAAATTCTAAATAAATTTCTGTTATTAAATTTCTGAAATAGGTTGAAAAAGAGATAGCACTGTATGCAAATATAGTTTCAAAGTTACAGGAACTGGGAAATCCCCCATAAGTCTTCCTAGAAAATATTATGCAGTGATTCAAGGTAAGGATGACCATTTTCACCTGTTAACAGAAATTTAGGCTTTAACTTTACTAAAATTGAATGTATTTTCAAAATCCAAAAATGAGAGAAGTAGTAACTAAATGTCTCAAGAAGTCTAAACCTCACAGGTTTATGGACTTTTTTCCAGTGCTTCATATGCCAATCAGGTACCACAAAGGTGTACATAAATCTCACCTTAGGAGTTATCATTATGTCTATACACTAGTTAGGACCAAGTGAACGAGTGGGTTTCACTACACTTTCTAAAGTACAGTCCCAATAAAAGTAAGGAGTGCTGCCTACTACCTTAAATGACAAAATCTTACAAAAAACTGCCAACAATTCAAGTTTTTAAAATCTCTAAAATAACAAGATTAGAAATCTTCTCAAAGTCTGTCATAACAGCAAGACTGAAGATTAGATCCTCACTAAAAATTCCTGGACTGTTATCATGTAATGACAATAGCTCCGTTCCCAGAAATGGTACAAAGTCCACACCAGCAATTTTATGACTTCAAGTGAAAAACAAAAAACACTCCAGAGTTGATTAGCAACTTCATGAGACTGAAAGCTAGAGGAGCAGAGAGCAGAAATTGTTTGCAAGCAAGAAGGTGTTTTCCTCAATAGTTATTTATTAAATATCTCAGGACGCCTACCATTATTTTCATTCAATTACAGCAAAGGGCATTATTGACATCTTTTATTTAAGATGGAAACTTATTTTAAAACTTTTCTAGAAGATAAAACTCCCCTGGAGGAATTTAAGTAGGTCTCTTATAAGGAGTTCAGATATTCTGGGGCTGAGAGTCCACTATGGTTATTTCTACCTACTTAGACTAGTAGTTAAAAGCCAGATGTATATTTTTGCCAAAATATATACCAATATAAGAATGTAAGTGTACACATGTGCATAAGTTCCCACTTACAATCATCACATTTTATATCTCATGAGAGTGTTGGTGCCTTACCCACATCCCCATGGCCTATCACAGAAGCCACCTACTAACAGTTGCTTCTTAGGCAAAAAGCTTGTCTCTCACCGAGGCCCATTCTCTGGCCAAGAGCATTTCTACTCTCTTCCCTCGTCTCCTTGGTCTCACCAACCTCATTTCTTGTCACTCTTGACTATGTTTCTGCCCACATGTACATTACTTAAAATATTCTCTCCACCCTTTGTGTAAATTTTGTCTTCTTCAGAATCTCTGAGAACTCTTCAATGAAGAATCTCCCTAAACTGTTCACTCTTCCGCTTATCATCCAACTCTCACCTTCACTATGGCAATGGTTTCCTAATCCATGTTCCTGTTTCTGATGTTCTCTCTCACAGTCCACTCTCTACACAGCAGGCGATGTGATCTTTTAAAAACATAAATCAAATCATGTTACTCCCTTGCTTAAAATTTTCCAATGGCTTCTACTTATACTTGAAAGAAAGTTTAAACACCTCCCTGTAGCCTATGAGACTCCATAATATCTGCAATCTGCTAGCCTCCCCGATTTCATTTCATACCATTCTCTCCCTCACCAGCCACCCTGTTGTTTTCTGTTTCTCAAACACACAAATTAAAGAAAACTTTTGTACTTATTATACACTCTGACTGGGCGTCTTCTCCAAATCTTTGCACAATAACTCTCTTTTTATTCAAATTTCAGCTCAAATGTCACCTCCTCAAAAAGACCTTCCCCGGTCTTTTTAAAGGAGTAATTCTCTATCACATTTTCTTACTTAATTTTCTTCATAGTACTTATTATTGTCTGAAATTGTCTCACTCTATAAGATTTCTTTATTATCTGCCATACTACTATACTGTAAGTTCTATGATAACAGGGATCTTATCTATATTATTCACAAGTTAGTCCTTGTGCCTGGAACTTTAGCAGGTACTATATACTCAGGTATCCAGTGATGATAACTCCTTTCTAAATTATACTCTAAAGCAAAAGAAAAAAAAAAAGTAAGGAAGGGAAGGCTCAAAATAACATGTACATTGTAATTTATCTGTTTGATATAAGTAGCTATACATAATTTGCACCAAAAAATTGTATGTAATCTGCAGAAAAGATCACCAACATTATATAAGTTTATCTGTCCTTTCTACAGTTGCAATCTAGCAGATACTCATTACACACAATATCATATACAGGTCATGAAACATTATCACAAAAATATTCTTCTCCATGCTTATTAACATCAAAAAGAATAATATGCTGTACATTTTTCCATGAAAAAAATTATGCAAATGTATTCCAGCCTAATGAGTCAGTCCTAATGAGAACAAAAGCATGTTTTAGTGGACAGTGTCAACATTCCTCTGCAAAAAAGGTATTGGCACACCAGGTGCCATGATGAAAGTGGTAGTGGTTGTGGAAAGAGAAGGATAGTGACTCTTATTTACACTAACTTTCCAACCTTCAAATGGCTCTCACTAATTAACATAGCACATTAAATTTATAATTCAACAATTTGGTGTCTATAAAATAGGTAATTATGATTAAAATCAGAATCTAAAACTTTTTATCTCAAACTGGTCCTTGAAATCCTATTTCTAAAATTTCTATTCTCCTTCTTTGCTTATGCCATTACAAATTATTTTTCTTGCTTGAACCTATGTGGTCTCATATTTTGTTGCAGTGTCACCTCAAAATAATCAGAATTTTTACATTTAAAGATTTTTTTTTCTAATCAGGAAGTGGGAATTAGCAGGACTTCTTTGCTTTGTCTTCACCTTCTCTGACAGAAAACTTCCTCTGTGGTCATGACATTTCAAAGTAAAACCCTTCCTGAATCCAGGAGATAAGAAACTTTTAGGGCTTGTTTCTAACAGTTCATGAATGAGGGCCATGAGGGCCATTACAGAAAGTAAATAACAATGGAAACTGTACAAGTGCTGAAAAAAAATGTTGTTATTTTTTAGATTTTCTTTTAAATTTTATTTCTTCACAACTATTTTTTGGAACTCAATTACAAGTACAGAATATGATCCATTAAAGAAAACTACAAGTTTTACTTAATTTCATAAACATCTTTTTTGACTTCATATTTATTTTAAAGTAGAATGAGATAAAATGTTTATTAAATTTTACATTAGCACAGTCCTCCCACTCGAACACGCACTCACACATACACACACACAATATATGTAGGTTTGCAGGTCTGCCCAGAAACTTAAAATCCTTCTATTGTTTTTTTCCTGCAAAGAAAAATTGGTTAGTGATATGGTACTCACAGTATAAGTCATTACAGGTCTGATATTACAGTTGTTACACAATATTGAATCTATCCAGTGAAAAAGAAGCACAAAGGGAATTTCCAAATGCAGCTGCTATTTCCCATTTGTTAAATCCTTTTATTACACCATATAAGTACACAGCTGGGAAATACTATAGAGTGGGAGTTTAAACAAAATATTTTGGCTTCTAGTCATTTGGAATACACAAAGGCTCCAGTGGAAAGCAATGTTTGACAGCAAAAGAAAGTGAAAGTTTGAAAACATGTCTAGCAAGTATGATTTCTTTTACATTAATAGTTAACTTATTTGTACCATTAAACTGTTTTATACTATCATAAACCACATTTAATATAAATTTGGTAAGAAAATTATTAATATATATTTTAAGACAAAATTTTAGATGATAAAAGTTTGAGAATAACCCACCAAAGTAACTTGGGACTTATCAAGATACAAACACAATTTTTCTAGGAAAAATAAGTATAGTGTTCTCAAAGAAATAAAATTTGAACTGTTTTATTTCTTATTCTCCCCATATTTTCCAGTGCAGTTATTTTTATTTGTCTATGACTAGATTTGGCATAAAAGCCAAAATATATCTTAAACCTATCCTTTCTCTCTAGCCACTCTTCCTTTACACTAATTCAAGCCATTCATCTCTCACCTAGACTTCTGAAATAGACTCCCAGTGGGTCCTCCTTCTTTCACTCTTGTCTCTCTCCCATCCATTCATTATATCGCAGCCAGAATTTATCTGTTTGAAATGTTTTTGAATGCTTCAAACGTTTTCCATTGAACTTAGATCAAATCTCACATCCATAATGTTATCTCCAAGGTCCTGTTTGATATAGCCCCTACCAATCTCTCCAACTATATCTTACGTTATATTGCATCCTTCATCGTAACTCTCCAGCGATGAAGGCCATCTTTTACTTTCTGACATTAAGCAGTAACTTTCTCACTTCAAATACTTCATACATGCTGTTCCCTCTGCAGTTTTACTCTTTGTTCCACTCTAACTGGTTAGTTCTTACCATCCTTGGCTCAGTGAGGGCATTCCTAACCATCTATTCTAAATTAGGTTTGCCTCATTATGTTCTCACATAGCATTCTGTTCTTTCTCCTCATACACAGTAAACATCATATTTTAATTATATATTTCTATATATATTTATCTAATTTCTATTCCCTCTCCTAGACTATAAACTCCATGAAGGAATGAATCATGTCTGCTTTGTTCACCACTATATAGTCAGCACCTAATAAGAATGCTTGGCACATAGATGGTACTCAATAAATATTTGTTGAAATAAAAATGAAACATCACTCCATTATCTTGACAATAAGCAAGTGGCAGTGACTGGATATCTATTTCACCTTGGAGGTGTTAAAATGAACAACTTAAGTTCAATCATAAAAATAGACTTGCTTTATTACCTTCTTCCTACTCAAGAAAACTAATCTTCCAGTGGATCTAATTGTACAATTTTGATCCCTTTCAAAACTAAAATTAGTCTAGAAACTATCTTTCAATCCTCTGCTTCTTACCTACTGCTCCAGAGCACTGGCTGTGTCTGCAAAATCATCTGAAAAAGAAAAATGTCTTCCTTCATAAATTATTGAGTTAAGTCTCTGAGACATTAAGCATTGAATAAGAATCTAAATATGTGTTATTAGTAGTAAATGTATTGGAAATATTACCTTATTTTTGTTAAGAAATAAAAATTTTCTCAGTGCCCACTTAAAATAATTTTCATTAACTTAATTTTAGTTAGCCAAAAATTAAGAAATGCAAAATGGGGTTTAAAACTTCTAATCTAATAAAATATATTAAGATTTTAATCTCTTCTAGATGCTAAAAACATTGAATATTTTTGCTTTGAACTAGATAATTAATGTCACTGGCTATGGTTTCTGTTTTGATGATTAGGGATGGAATTTAACATAGGAAAGCTGGCTAAATATACTGCATGTATTTGATGTTGTTTCTACTTTTTGAGAAAACTCCTGTAGTCTGATTGAATGATTCTCAGGAGGTTTGCATGCCCTTTTGAAATTAATATATAGGCACATAAGTGAGAAAAGCTTTATTATAAATCAAGAATGACCATTAAAAATGATAAATACCTGCATTTTCTCATTGAAGGTATATTCAACATATGATCTCATTCACGCAGTTGTATTTGCTTAAATGTTTCAATATTAATACATAGCCATACTTTATTTGATCATATCTATTTTGTGATATTACCAAGTTAACCACCTTAAATTCATGGATTCATAGAATAAGATAACCAATCCCCCACACAAAAATCAATCAATAAAATATATTCTTGGCACACTGACCTAATAATAAACGTATATACACTAAATCACAAACCATTTTTCAAGTTTTTTGAGTTATTAGTATCTTAGTAATATGTACCTGGTGGTTGTTTCATGATCTAAACAAAAATAACTCTAAGGTCATCTATTTCCCTAAAATATCTATTTATAATGAGGACATACTAAGGAATACATTTAGTGGCAGTGGTCAGATTTTAAAAGCTCACCATTCTTTGCTGAGATGACAGAACGCTGTCCCAGTCAGCATCTTGTTGAATGGTATTGACAAGTGTTGGTAGCTCCTCAGAGTGAGGTTTGTTGTGCATTATGGGGTGTAGAGGCAGATGGGAGGCCACATGTTGATCGCTGACTTCTTCCTTTTCCCTTGAGGTTAAATCCTGGGTTATCGCATCCTCTCCATCAGCTGCACAGGCAAATGGAGAGGTGGCTTGCTTGGAAGACATTCTTCTGCAGAAGAAGGAAAACAGAATGGATTAAAAATGGCTATCAATAACAAAACGTAAACCAACCCTTGCATTTGGGCTAGTTCAGGAAAAAAGGAAAGTTATTTAACTTTAGAGATATTTGTGATCCACTCTAAACTCCAGAAAAATAACTCTTGGCTTATGTGTCCTGCTTTCCCTCTTTGCTTTTAACTCAGCAAACCTCTTCCCAGTAACTACTGCATAGTTTCTCTCCTATAATCCATTAATGATTTTTTTACAGAGTAAGTTTTCATAATGGACAGGGTATGTATGTGTATATTTTCCCTCCTAGTTTTCTTAACTAGATTATAAGCTTCTTGAGAGTATTTAGGGTGATAGTTAGCAATGGAAAAAAATGAATGAATGAACTGGCAAATGAGTCAGTTTGCAAGATGATTTGAAAGCACAAATATCCAACTTTCTCCTATGGTTTATGTAGGAGCAAAAGAAGTATATGTAGGAAAATATAATCAGGAGAGTAAATAATTCATAATTAAAGTCCTAAACAAATCTGATCCTGACTTCTTTGTTTATACTTTGTATTATTAGGGCTGGGCCTAACACTACTTAGTGCCATCTAAAGCTTGTTAAAAGACCTTTAAAATGAGTCAATTGTTGTAACTTAACTTTTAAGTGACATATTGATTGAGTGGCTGATACTGTTAGATTAGTTTTAGGACAATTTTGTAGCATTTGAATTGAGTATCTGAAATAGCTATACCTCTATTTTGTATTAGAAAGTACATTAAAGATTCAAAGCATTTACCATGAAAATAGTAACATGCCTACTGTGCATAATATTTAAAACCTCCAAATACAATACTGAACATTCATTTATGTGCCCACAAATAAATATCGACTACATTCTGCATGACAAGGTCTCCATTTTGTACCCTCATATGAAATCAGAAAACCATGATTATTAAGTAGAATTTCAAAATGTTTAGAATATCATTTTATCAAGATGCATTTCTTGGCAAAATGGTTAGAAAATAAAACCACTGAAAGTTTATAACTTAACAGAAGAGGGAATATAGCATTTTTTCTAAAACTTTACATCGTTTTTAGTTTATTACATCTTTAGCTCTAAAACTGCTGTGTAATGAAAGGAATAAAATCTCCACCTTAATTGCTATTTAGCATTAATTGATTTCATACCATTTTTAAAAAAACACACAAATCAGTTAACATAGGAAACCACATGAGCATTTTTCAAATTAGCAAATCATTAACTTGCTAGTACTGTTTCTGCAGACAAATAAATACTGATTAAAGGGTCTAGAAATCTGAGATTAACAGTTAAATTTACAAATCTGTCACATGCTTTCATGAATATTACAGTGAAGGAAATATCAAGTGCAAGAAAAATAATTAAGTTAATTCCAATTTAAACAGTAGTTTTTATGTAGCAGCCCATGTTTCACATAGGATTTAACAGCTAATGCTAAATTTCTCACAATTAATGAGGGGGCTCAGATTTAGTATCCTACAGTGAAAAAAATTAATATAAGATCAGCTAATCTAATTATGCACAGTTCTAAATAAAAGTATTACAGGCTTTTGAAGTGCTTTGAAACATATTAAAATGCTGATACCAATTTATAATAATCATTCTACAAATAACAAAAAATGTATCTATTAAATTTGATACTAGAAAATAAAATGGGGGCAAGGGAATGCAAAAGAATGCCTATAATTTCTTTGAGAAGAAATGAATTAAATGTTCTAAAGAGTGCTATATCAATGAATCAGATATATTCTTGACCAATTTATACCAATAATAACAAATGAACAAACATATACATGATTATGAAAAATGGTAGCCAATGGATGCTTCTAGAATTACTATATGGCTTACTTTACTGGCCCCATAACTACTATTATTAAAACCAGGCAAATTATAACTGTTCTGCAAGTTTATCAAGAGCTTGCCACAAACAAGAGTTATTTCCTGTTTCAGATACTGACAATATCAATAATCATTCATGTTAAAAACAAAAGAATGAATGTACTTCTGCTTTTTAAAATAGTTAAATACAATTGGAAGTCATGATCCAAAAATCAGTTACTTTAGTTCCCTCAACAGACATCTTCTTATTATAAAGTGAATTGGCTCCTTCCAATAGCAATGTCTATGATTGCTGCTTTAGTATAAATTAATCATGACAAAACTCAAAATGAAAACAGTCTCTTAAGAATAATTTCAACTATAAACTTCACCAGTGAACAATAGTGCACAATCCTAATTAAATACAACTCTGCAGCTGTAAAAATAGACTAAATCTATGAGTTGAGTTTAAAGGATGGTTTGTTAGAATGTTTTCTTAAGGAAGGCTGGGTCCTCAGTCTTAATCAGCCAATAAATTATTTCCTGCAATTACATTAAATAGAAAATTATCTTCAAATGGGGAGTGTTAATTGAAAATCAAAATTCAGAGGGAAGTTTAGAAATTACACGCTGAATACAATTAGTGAGGAAAGGCTTCACCTCTATTCATCAACAGTCTTCTTGTGATTCCTCCAGTGGCCATTCAGGAATGCTACCTATTTATAACATCTCACAATTTGTCTTTTATTTTGCACCTACAAATACATATGTGTATCAAGGTTTCAAATAAAACATAAGCTGCCAATAAAAGCAATATTAAATCTGAGTGTTCATCCTCAGTTCACACTATCATTAGACGAAAAGGAGATAGGGGAGGTAGGACAACAATGGTTAACAATCAAGAAAAACACACTCAATTATGAAATCCCTTTCCTTAGCAAAGGAATTAACATTTTTTGTTCCAAAAATACTTTTCCAAATCATATAATTTCTTGTTTTTACTTTATTATAGTTCTTAAATGCATTGCTAGTGGAGAAAAAGATGGGTTTTGTTTTTAGCAAGGTATTTCCTTGAGCATTTCCTTTTGGTAAAATTGTTGGGTTTTTTTGTTTACATCTTTTTTTATATTTGGTTTTGCTGTTGATTTTTGTTTTGGGTGGTGGTTTTGAGTTTTGCTATAAAACGTGCACAAATTGTTTTTAACGCAGAGTTTATTAAAGTTTAAATTTGCTGATTATTAGATCTGATTCACTGATTTTTTGCATAATTACTTTATTAAATAATCCTGATGACATCTCATTCATTTCTTTACTTTAGCTTTTCCCTTTAAAACATTTTACTCAACCAACCAAACTGTATTCTAGAAGCTTCAACGACACTTGACTTTTGGTAATGCCTTTACTATAACCACTGTACCACAGTTACTATCCTTTAGAAACTCATAAATCAAATATACCCACGTTTCAGTGTTTTAAAGTGTCACGTGGAATGCTTACATTTATTTTAATGCTCAGTCAGTAATTTTCCATTGCAAAAATTTTCAACCCCAACATATTAAAACAGCACCTTACTTTAGCTGCTGCCTTATAGAACTAATAAGCAAAAGAAAATCAAAATCCTTGCGGAATGGTCAATTTCGATGTGACTATACTTTGTTTTATTTTTGCACTATTATAACTTAAAAATCATTCAAATGAATTGTTTTTTTAATTTGTATTAAAAAAAAAAATCTCCCTAGTTATACCCCCTGAAAACAGGGGTTTATAATGGAAGTGCTGACACAACCCTAACTAAAGCAGCGCAAATGTTGCCGCTATAATACACAAAATCAAGTTCTATTATTCTAAACTATCCTCGCTCATGGGATTTTTCTTTACTGTGCTCCCAGCCAAACTGCTGAAGCATGAAAAATTTAAATGCAATCAAATGCGCCCAATTCTACTTTACTAGAACAAGTGTCTACAGTGGTACAATCTTAAAAGGAGATGCAACAGATTTGTTTGGTGTTTTTTTTAACTGTTTATTTATAATACAGTGCATTGGAGATAAAATAAAAGAGGAAATTACACTCACATGGTACCAGTGTATTGACTACACAGAGTACATTATAATCAGAGAGAAAAACTACATTGTCAACTTATCACATTGGTTAAACAAGATGGTTTTCTGGGGCATAGCTATTATCAAGTAAAACCTTCAAAGAGAAGTAAATATCTTTGGGACACATAAAACTAAATTCCCATCATATGTTCCCTGAGTTTGAAATGTCTCTGCCCAACAATCAAGTGAACCCAGGATGCCAGGCCACTGGGAAGAACTCGGGCTTAGGACTTTGGGAAATGAGATTGCTGGAGATAAAGCCTCCATTTACTGAGAATGTTCTCTAGGAAGTCAGTAGGAACACCTCTAGAAAGGTGATAATTATTCTACTCCAAAACACCAGTACAAAGTCTGAATGTTTGGGCTATTACAAACTTACTCAGACAGTAAATTTATTTTCTGTTCTGCAACAATAAATCAAAATTAGTTGGCCCAAGACTTTATAAAATGATGAGAATGCTGGATACATGTACATTAAGTCCTCTATCTCAGAATATCATATTTTCTAGAACTTTTCTGATTTGACATTATTCTTTAAACACAGTTATTTTTATATGTTTAAAGTCAGGATTATTTTTAAACAAACTTCAAACTTTTAAACTTTCTCATAAGACAATCACTCAAAATTACATTTTTTAAATTACAGCTTGAAAAGTATCCATCTTTCAAAACTATCATTTGAAACTTATATAATTATCAAAAAGAGTCACTGAATTCATCATAGCAATATATTTAACTGGGTTTTTGAAAATATTTCCATTATTTTTATGATTATTATCAAATGGCATTCACTTTCCAGGTGTGTTACATTTATTCAAAAGAAGTCCTGTTTTTAACATAAAGCAACATTTTAAGAGTTGTTCTACTCATTTAAAAAAATTAAAACTTCAGGCCAACATTCACACTAATTTTTGCGGCTCAGCTCCAGGCTATCTGGTAGACTCATTTCTGTCAGATAATTCACTGTTAATACAATGCTGTACTTGAGCTGATACTGAGAAATAAACAACTAATTTTCCAAAAATATAACACAGTGCCTCTCATTTTAAGGAACATGAGTAACAGATATGTTTAGTTGCCAAAAAGCACAATACCCAGGAACCTCTACAAAGGACACCAGTCCACCCAGCTTAGGGCAAAGAATGATTTTAAAACCCTCTTCTTATATATCTAATTTCCACATTCAAGGCTCTTGGGGAAGGGAGGGTGGCATGGTACACCTTAATTCTAGATATTAAAATGAAGACATACCTTTTAAAACATTCCTTGATTCATCCCAGTAAAGTCAGAGGGTGCTTACTAATTATTTGTATTACTTTATACAACACTACCACCTACTCTCCCCCAATCCACCTCCAAACTTCCCTCTGCTTCTGCCAGATTTTTCTTTTTCTTCCATGTGTTTAACAAGTAATTAAGAAAATTCAGGTGAAAAGAAGGTAACTGTTTTCAGAATTACCTTAGAAAGTTATAAACCTATCTTCTAGAGTTTGTAGCAGCACTTTCAGAACAGATATGGTAACACATGAGGACAATACCTATTAGAAGAAAACTCACAGATTTGAATTAGTTGTCAAATCAATGGAGATGAGGTAAATGAAATACATTTGATGCTCCTGAAGTATGTCTAAGAAAGTGCTTAAATTAATGGATTTTGACTTTTCTAAGGGTCCAATTTTTCACAGCAAAGCACCAAAATTGTCTTCAAAGGCTCTCTGAGCTTCTTACAAAACAAGAACTACCTGGAACAGATTCTTCTTAAGTCATCAAAGTTTGTGTTTCTAGAGTTTATATTTAGCTGACAATATTGCTGTCACTTTATGTAGCTTAAGACTGTTCTTTGGACTAGAGCTCATATGTCTTGGAATGCTTTGACTCATGAATTGTTTCTCCTGATAATGTTACATCACGTAACTACCTCTGTCTAATTGGTTAGTATCTGCTGGAAGAGACAGGCAACCAGCCTAGCGACTGGCCTGCTGACTGACTGCCTATGGAAAACCTATAATTATTAAGTGTCCTTGAGTATCTGATTTCTTCTGGCATCAAAACAACTTGACTTCATGTAACATCAATCTATACATTTTGCTTGATAGAAATAGTATGGTTTTCTCATAGTTTATCTACCAGTAACATTTTGGAATTTTTGCTTCGGAAAGCCAGGCCCAGATTTTATAAATAAAATCAGTGACTTAATAATAAGAGTAAAACCTAACAATGGCTACCATAAATATACACTAACTTAGAGGATGTTAATCTAGCACAATGACTTTATAGCTCAATGAAAAACCTCTGTGTGGCTGGAGTGAAAGAAAGCTGTCTAAAATAATAGCAGAATGAATTTATTTATGTAAGTTCACTTTGAATCTCCTCTTCATAAAAAATGAGAACTATAATTTTTTAAGTGAATAAACAGACATCTCTCTGTCAGCTTGAAACTGGCCCATTAATATGGAAGCCCAAGTACAGGATATCTTATCCAATTATATGAACAAAAATCATAAACCAGAACAATAACTTCTCAGAGACAAAGTGTAGGAAACTGTCACTGTATACTTTTCCATTCTTAACTTGAATTTCCCTCTTCAATATTTCCAGAAAAAAAAGAGAAAAATGAATATTGATACTATATAGATTGTTTCAAAATACAAAAATTCACACAAACACTGAACAAATTTATATAAAGAAGTTCATCTCTGAGGTTCTCCTTTAGCTAAATAAGGCAATCTACCAAGTCCACTCTTTCATGTGATGAAATAAGGTATAAATTTCAGGTTCCTATTCACAGAGAGACAATAAGAAGAGAAAGAAGAGGGAAGGAGGAAGGGAGTGAGAGTAGAGAGGGAGGGGAAGGGGAGGGGGAAAAAGAAGGGAGGAGATAGAAGGGGAGGAGAAAAACAATCATGGCTTTGCAGTTCATTTTCAGTTTGTCTACTTAATGAAAACCTCATTGTACAAGTCTGAAAACCATTTCCAGCCAGCAAAGTATTTCTGATTCAGCAGAGGTTACACAAGCATCAAAGCAGTTAAATATAGGTGCCAAGCTGCATTGCCAGGAGCTCTTAGAACTGTGAGTTAGTGTTACCTGACAGCTTAGTGAATATAAAATTACTTGTTTCTCCAATTGAAGACAATCAAATTGTCACCTTCCATTGTAATAATGCACAACTAGTGATCAGCAAAGTGCAAACATAATTACCATGAAGAAAACAAAAAATCAAATCTAAATCTCGCAACAGAGTAAACACATCTATCTGCTTCCCCAAAAAAGGAGTGCATTTTAATCCTGAAGGCTGCGATGCAATCTTCATGTTATTTAATAATAAGATTTATTCATCTTAAATTAA
Source organism: Papio anubis (assembly GCF_008728515.1). Taxonomy (NCBI): domain Eukaryota; kingdom Metazoa; phylum Chordata; class Mammalia; order Primates; family Cercopithecidae; genus Papio; species Papio anubis. The sequence goes on from NC_044987.1 coordinate 75,688,280, forward strand.
ATAAAAATAAAAAACAAGAAATACTAATTCATAAAAAGTGACTACAAATATTAATAAGAGCACTACAACTTTCCAGACATTTCCAAGCACAAAGGCCTACAAATTATATCACTGCCATTTGAAACTATATCATTAAAGTGTATGTCAGCACATTTTCCATTATAAAAACTTTGTTTTTAGAGACATCTTTCTAGCCTAGAAATCTTCCTGAAGGATGAAAAGGACAGGCAGGATCCAACCTCAAAAGCTTTTGTCTTAATTTTCTAAATGAGTTACGCTTCATTTTTGTCTTCTAAAGTAGCTTTTATTTTTGATGTTGAAAATTCATCTCACAAAAGTGATTTAATGTCTCTACACAAGTTTAGAAAAATAACAAAGCATAGGACACATATCCACAACTGTTTTTGAGCCACTCAGCATCTGGAATTCTCATCCAAATTTGGTAACCATATTGACTGACTACCAAAGTGATCTCAGTAACCTGAAGCTAAATTAGTATTAAAGGACTGAAAATTTGACATGGTTCTCGCACACTCCAAAGATTCCTAAGATACAAATTAAAATGAATATAATTAATATAGATAATGCTCCAAACAACCTGCATTTTAAAAGCTCTCTTAGGAAAGTGATTTTATTTCATAACTAACTCAAGATTTAAGACATTCAAATTTATATCATTCCTTCCAATACAGCAAAATCTCTAATCATTCTCAAAATACTCTAAATATAGGGGCTTTTTCCATCAATAATGTCATTTCTATCAGACAATATGTCCTACAGCTAGGCCGAGTGTAATGGCTCATGCCTGTAATCCCAGCACTTTGGGAGGCAAAGGCAGGAGGATCACGCGAGGTCAGGGGTTTGAGACCAGCCTGGCCAACATGGTGAAATCCTGTCTCTACTAAAAATATGAAAATTAGCTAGGCATAGTGGTGCACACGTGTAATCCCAGCTCTGCAGGAAGCTGAGGCATGAGAATTGCTTGAACCTGGGAGGTGGAGGTTGCAGTAAGCCAAGAGTGTGCCACTGTACTCCAGCCTGGGTGACAGAGCAAGACTCTGTCAAAAAAAATAAAAATAAAAAAGAAGAAGAAGAAGAAGAAGAAGAAGAAGAAGAAGAAGAAGAAGAAGAAGAAGAAGAAGAAGAAAGAAAGCAAGAAAGAAAGCAAATATTTCCTACAGCTAATGCCTGATACGCCTGACATTCTATTTTTACCATGTGCCTGATATATCATTTTACCAATATTTCTTACAGCTAATGCCTGATATGCCTGATATTTCCATTTTAACTGTTTCAATTTTGAAATATTTCCTACAGCTAATGCCTGATATGCCTAATATTCCATTCCAATTTTAGAACAGATACTTCTGTTCTAAATAACATCATTTATGATCATTTAGCACAAAAATGGACCAGTTTAGCAAAAAAGGGGGAGGCACTAACTACACCAGGGTGACAGTGAAATGAACTGAGGATCATCAATAGCATAGGCTCTCCTGAGCTTGAATCTTAGAATACAAATCCAGACATTGATAATCTACTATCTCCTTCCTTAGAAAAATGCTTTCATCTGATATCAGTCTCAACTGGTGTTCCTCAATCTTGCATTGTGTTCCTCTTTCTCTATTCCTCTATTTTATTACAAAGGAATAGAGGAAAGAGTGAGATGAAGACATTGGTTGAACATTGGTGACTAAATCAGAAGGAAAACAAGGATAGCAAGAAACAGGAGAAAAGGGAAGTCCAATCTCCAGCTGCACGTTTTATTTTGAGTTGAGATAAACTTCACATCATTAACAGAAATGTCTGGATGTAAGAAATAAGACAGTTTTAGAAAAGCATCTTTTTCCTTGCTCTTAGAACTTTCAAATAATATAATACAATTTTTTCCAAGAGACACTTCTTATAAGCTCAGCACAATAAAAATCTCCCAGGCAAAGGGATTGCAATCAGTATTTCCTAAACTTCGATGATGGGTAATTTAATCAATTCCTGAAATTATACTCCTACAGAGTATTTATTACAATATAGTAAAATAAAAAGTATCAACGACAGGAAGAAAAGGAAACTTCTTGTCAGAGAATGTCTCTCAGACTCTGGGAGATAAATGCTTGCATAGCACAAGCTTATGGTAAATGGGAAAAAAAGAGAACTCATTAAAATATTTTGTTTAATTAAAAAACAAGTTTATTCTGTATATTTCATGAGGACAGGGCTCATCCATCTTGTTCATTGCTGGATCCCCAGTGCCCAGCACAGTGCACAACACATCGTAGACAATCAATACTATGGGAAAGAGGGAGGAAAAGGCAGAGAGGGAGAGATAGGCAAATAGCTTATTGTTTTAAATTAAAGTGAATAGATAATCACAGAAAATACCACTCCATGTTAATACTGCCAATCTAAACATTATTCTTTCTCTATACTCTTTTTATCAAGCATCTTAAGATTATTATATCCATATCCCCAACACTAAACTCTCTCATCTCCCAGAAATCCAACAGTCCTCAAATGACTGTGAAGTATTTATACCAAGATATGCTCTGCAATTTCACATTAAACATCTTAAAACTAGATTCATCACTATTTTCCTCAACACCTCCCCTCATTCATCCACACCCAGAAGAGTACCACTGTCAGAATCATCAAGGTTCAAAACATGAACACTGTATCGACCTCCTAATGTTTATCCTTGCTTCTCAATGCCAGCTCGTCATGAAGCTCCATCAGCTATTTCTTAATGTTTCTTATGCTCATTTCTCTTACCATACTTATAATCTTAGCACAGGGCTTTTTCACATCTCATATCTAAACTCTTAAAACAGACCCTAAACTACTTTCTCTATTTTAGTATCTCCTCCACCAAATCGATCTTACTGCTACTCCCTTCATCAGGCCACTCTCCTGATCAAAAAACATCAGTGACTGTCCCACTAATGACAAAATAAAGTCCAAACTCCTGACCCTGGCACTCGAGGCCTTCCATCCAGATGCAACCAATCTTTATAAATTTATCTTCACTAGTCAAACTTCACTTATTGTTGCCTCATAGCCTTTGCTCTTCCTGTCTTTCCCTATTTCCCTCACTTTCCTTTCCTATTGTTAGGAAACCAACTGAGCTTATTCAAGGTAACTATGATCTACCCCTCTTCTAAACACCTCTAATAAGATCTCAGAGATTAGATCTTAATAGATATTTTTATATCACTCATTCAACACTTAATGGATATTACCTCACATAATCTTTTTAAAATGTATAATATCATTATATTTTCTAAGTAACCTCAACCACATTACAAACTTCTCAAGGGTGAGAACAAAATCCTAGCTTTCTCTACATTCCCACAATACTTAGCACAACGTTTTGTGCAAAGAAAACACTCAGTAAATATTTCCCAATTATTTAAATATTATTACATTAATAGGCAGAAATAAACTTAGGGTATTATCTTCAACCAGAAAAAAGTAGCCATGAAAAAGGACTGAAAATAAACTGGTTTTCTGGGGGTGTCTTCTCTTTGCACACATCCTGGACAATAAATTCATCTCATATTTTAAAAGTTCTGCATATTCCCTGGCAAAAAAAAAGCCTCCCAAAATAATCAATTTATGTTGCCTGAAACATAAAAAAAGATGGATAAATGGATGAACCAATGGACAGATGATGGATGGATGGATGTTGAAGAGATGGTTGAAAAGATACATAGATAATTTTTACTAGATGCTTAGAAAGTACCAGGCAGGCACTGTGCTGAGCACTGCTACATGTATTATTTCATTTAGTTCTCAGAGCAACTCTAGAAGTTAAATAATGTCATTATCCCTGTTTACTGATAAGAAAGCCAAGGCACAAAACTGTTTATTAAAACAATAAAAAATGAAATCTTACTTAAGGTCATACCTAGTAAATACAGAAGGCAAAATTTCATCTCAGGTTGGTCTAATGCCAGGGCAGATGCTATTAGAATTAAAACTGTCTGAAATCTAAATTAAATAAATTATTAATTATTTTCAATTATTATCTGAATTATTCTTTACTAATTTATACCATTCCTGTAGAATTTTATTTTGAATATTCTGGTTAGACATTCGAAATACTCATTTAATCAGAGCTTAGTAAAAGGATTTGCTATCTTTTTCTTTTCTGTCTACTTCTAGAGTTTGAGATATTTAATTACTAGTTAATAACTTTAAAAAGGAGAGAGAAACATAGAGCAGGTAATTCTCTAACCAACCCATTTAACTCTCATCCTGGGCAATTTGACAACAAAATTGGTTGAGGAAGTAGTTAAAGCTACTGACACACAAGGCTGGGAGATTCACTGTAGTTTTTACACAGTAATTTTCTAACAAATATTTGTTCGTTGTTAACCATCCATGCTTTTCCTAGCATGCTATTTCTGGTTAGCCTAAACGATCAACATTTAATTATATTCTTACATAGACAATTATGAAATAAAATAAGAATGTCACTGTCCATTTATTTCAAGGCCCAGAGAAATATGAGATCCAATTTCTACCTTCCATCTCTGACCAGAGAAACCACACCAGCTATATCAGATACAACTGGAGCTGTTTCACTACAAAAGTCAGTGTTGAGAGCAGCCTTGAGAGAAAACGAAATGAGGAGATTGAACAATATGTATTTAACACACTACTCGTCTAGAGTTGATTTCAGGGAATGCAGAGTAATTTAGATACCCTCTTAAAATATGACTACTATATAACATTACATATATCCTAACTTCTGAGGAAAAGAAATAGAAAAGTCTCTCACACAAGGACATGAATTTTTATAAATTGTAATTGTCTGTGAAAGCTGAAGAAAGGTTTTTACCACCAACCCAATTTCCACATTTTTTTATAAACACCAAACAGTCTGGTTTCACAAATAACTACAGTGCTGCTATCTTGTATTTCTCCCTCTGTACTTCCACCACCTCCTCCCTTTCTTATAGCTATGTCCTTTAAATTTCTCACTTGTATTTCCTGGAATTATAAACAGCTCCAGGAGAACATGAGAATCCAACTGTTTCCATGAATCATTGCACAGAATTGTTTGAGTTATCATTATAAAAGACAAGTATGACTACCCGCTATCTTGCATACCTAAGGGATTCTTTACCAAGTACATATTTGCACACCTACCAAGGTACAGAATTTCTAGTTTTCCCAAACTATGGTGTTAGTTATAGGAAAGAATCCTGCATTATTTATCTTGTCCTGTTCTTTCTTCTCATATAACCACCACTTCCACCTCACAATTTCCCAAAATGGAGTAGTTCCCTGAAAAACTTTTACATGTATCATGCCTAATCTACCAGCTTTTTAGATTTCTTCAAAAGTAATTCTTTATTTGCATCCATGGTGCCTAGAACTGGAAAACTACTTGCTACCAGTCTTATGAGGATAGATTGCCAGAAGGAAAAGTACAGTATAATGGAAAGGTTTAGAGGAAGGACTTAAATCTCACTTACTACATCTGTGAACTTGAGAAGTTACTTAACTCTCTGAGTCTCCATGTACCCATCTATAAAATTAGGGACAACACATCTTCCTTGAAAAGTTGTTGTCAAAAGATTAATTTGATATATGTGCAAATACCTGGTATTTGGTAGTTATGAAACAAATGCTAACTTTCTTTAAAGAAAACTTCACATAAAAATAGTTTGACTCAAACAAAAACAAAAATCCTTAAGGAAAAAGATTCTGAATTTTTACACATCACAATAAATAAAAATTCCAGGGACTGTAAGTTTTCTAGTCCCAGTATACTCGTGACCCAGTGCTGAGTGAACTAATGACTAGAACCATGGCAAGAGGATAAAAAC